>NC_132810.1:868333-1170000 GCF_048594095.1 Paramormyrops kingsleyae
GCTTGCCGCCCCCCCCCCCCCCCGCGGCTGGCTGTCTGCTCGCCTGGTCGTTCTATTCGTGGCTTTTCTCAGCACCTGCTTTGGGACTTGCTTCCATCTTCTGAGTTTTTAATCAATACAAAACTAACCTGGGAGCCTAATCAGGGGGTGTCACTAGGGCTGTACACTGATTAGTTTAAATAGTGTGTCTTCACTCATTTAATTAAAATCAGCCCCCCCCCCCCCCCATAAAAGCTTAGCCCCCCCCCTTTTCATACATCTCTAGTGACACTCCTGAGTGACTGATAGTGTAAGTTTGGTAGGTGTGTGTGGTGTGTGTGCTCTCTCTCTCTCTCTCTCTTTCTACACAGGACTTATCTTAACACGTTGTTCTAACTCCTCCAGACTACCTGAATCAATATTTTCTAATATTTCCACGTTTTCCAGTATCGCTTGTTTTTTAAACTGAGGTCTTTCTGTCGCCGATGAAGTCTGATTTTAACATCTCACATGCAAAGGTGAAAAGTTCAGGTCCAGAAAGTAAAAATCCAGACCAAGGTTTGTTTCAACCAACCAGCAGAGTACTCTGTGACTGTGACTTTTCATGCTCAACTGGTTGGTCAAAATAAAACCTTTGTCTGGATTTCTACTTTCTGGACCTGAGCTATCCACCCCAGCTCACATGCCTTCCTAAATTACGCTCTGCATGCACTTCCTTGAGTGGTTATCGGGATGGTGCTGAAACGACTTTAAATTTTACGTGGCATGCGTCACCAGCAGAGTATGGGACGTGGCACGCGTCACCAGCAGAGTATGGGACGTGGCACGCGTCACCAGCAGAGTATGGGACGTGGCACGCGTCACCAGCAGAGTATGGGACGTGGCACGCGTCACCAGCAGAGTATGGGACGTGGCACGTCACCAGCAGAGTATGGGACGTGGCACGCGTCACCAGCAGAGTATGGAACGTGGCACGCGTCACCAGCAGAGTATGGGACGTGGCACGCGTCACCAGCAGAGTATGGGACGTGGCACGCGTCACCAGCAGAGTACGGCGCGTGGCTGCTTTCTGCATGGCCTTGTAGTGTTGGTTTCCTCTAGCCCGAGTCGAGCTGAATCTCCTTCCACAGGGTCTGACGGAGACCAGGACGGTCTGCGGTGGATCTTACTCCAGCTGCCACGGTTCACAGATCACATCCGTGCTCCGCACGCCAGACCGCAGCCACCTGAGCCACACCTGTTCCCACAGCGGGTGCCAGGTCACCAACACCCATGACAAGAAGTCTCTGCTGGAGGAGGGTCTGTGGGACCCTGGGGAGCAGGGCCATGAGAGCAGGATGGTGAGTTGCTGGGTTACCAGTCAGTCCGGCTGGTGCTGGATCAGTACCCTCACTCAGCACCTACATGTGTAACGGGCTGGTGGCTGATTAGGGGGGCCGGTCTTCGCTCGTAGACTTGGCAGAACTCCGAATCTGGAACTAATCTCACTTACTAGTTTTAAAAAACGCGGGGTAACATATTTACATTTTTTCTGCAAATGAGTTTAATTTCAATGAGTGATCCCGGTTCACCACTTTCAGTTTGTGGAGGACGAGGATCTGATGGATGCAGTCAAGGGCATCAGCACAGTGAGGAAGGAGCAGACCACCTTCACGGACACACGCCTGTAGCTACAGTCAGAGCTCCGTCCTTCTGACCTCCACGCTGGTCTCGCTGAACGCCTTTCATGAGCACCAAAGTGTTTCTATGTATGTGGCTTTTTCCCCCCCAAGTCAAAAAGCAACTTTTAGCCACCAGGCTCAGAAGCTGAATGGGCTTTTAGACCCGACAAATAAGATTTTACAAAAATATACCCCCCCCCCCCCCGCCGCCTTGGCCAGCCATGAGGAAACTGACAACTCACTGCAGCAGCCCCCTTTTCGAGGCAGTCAGGCAGAGATTACTACCGCTGTCCAGCGGGTGGCCCTGTAGAGATCATTAATACTATTAGAAAGTAGTGCAAACACCGTCTGCTTGGGATTAATATAGTACATTTATCTATCAGCAGTAGCTTGTGATGATGACATCAGACCCTGCCTGCGACAGATGATGCTGTAAGGTGGTGCAGTCTGGCTGCCCACTCATCTCACCTCAGGACCACACTGTGAGCTTTTACTTCTGCCGACTCAGAAGGGTCAGCAGGTAGAAATCATCTGAAACCAGGACATTTACAAAGCACATGATCAGGGTCATGAACCAGCTCCTTATCTTATTGTTTTGTTGAATATATATGCTACATGCTGCTGTGTAACTTAAGTAGCAGTAGGGCTGAGATAGCAAGTAGTGGAAGTAGAAGATGATGTAAAATTCCTTTTTAAGTAAAAAAAAAACCCACAACCAGGGTTGTGGGTTTGTCCTTTTTAATTCCTTTTTTTTACCTTCAATCAGTATTATTTAGAGCATGATTATGGCAAGTTTTCCCATCTGAAAAGGGCAGTGCTCTTTTGTCCCTGCGACGCTTTAAGTCCTCTGACAGTTATTAATGCATGACACCAGTCCTCAGGCAGACAAGCAGCAGATGCAGTGAAGGTAGGACGCATGATGGAGGCTTCCTGGCAGCAGCCTGCTTGCCTTCATCCAGAGCTAACGCTAATTAGTGATTAGCGCTGCTGGGGGACAGGAGTGTCAACACTTAATAACAATCTGTATTTTTGAAGTATTTCAGGATTTCTGGAGATATTCATACTTATACAAAACACAGTTGTAGTATCTTTGCTTGTTCCATTTTCAAGTGAATTAAAATTACCAATTAATTACTTCTTACATCACTAACAAATTTTTTAAGTATGGCATTTCCGAAATATTCTCCCCCTTCTTTGATGTGGCATTCCAAGCTCTCTCTCAGGTCAAATGCATTATGATGTCAGCTGAAGTGGTAACCTTGGCAATAGGGACAGGATTCTGTTAAGCTATTTGTAAACCACACTGTACATAAATATGCTTGACTCTTTTGTATGTCAGATTTAAAAAAAATCTCTTCTATATAGTATCTTTATACTCTAAAATCCATGTCTTTTATAATAATAAATTTATTGCTTTGAATTAGAGGCACTTTTGCATCTGTATAAAATGTTTTATTAAAAAAAAAACTGCAGGCAAGTGTTAATATTAGTGTAGCACGGCAAGAAATATCACATTCTGCTTCAAAGAAAGACACAAGAAGCCATTTTGCAGGTTAGCTGTTTTACTCGGTCAGTAGAGGGTAATGACACAGCTGCTTGCTGTCGGACAGCTTCAGGTACCCAGTGATCCCGGTTTGAACTGTACCGCAACATTAAACACGTAATCCAGCATTGGAGCACCCCCTCCGCCCGTCGCTAATAGCCGCGCCGAATCCCCATCTCTATAGTTACTGAGGAGAGACACCAACAGTCGAATTGCTCAGATTGCACACCGAGTCCTGGACGCATCATAACCCCTGCCAAAAATCCACCAATCGGTTCTCCGTTCTCGACTTTTGGTTTAGGAATGCAGTTTCATGGGCCAGTTAGGGCTCCTTGTCGTGTGCCCCCCCCCCCCCCGTGGATAAATAACATTAACAGTATGGTCTTTTTAACAACAGGCAGCGTTCTGCCTTTAAACTCACCACAAGAATGATGGTGCATTTACGGCAGGTCTGGGCGAGCAGCCCATCACTGCCACCTGCCTTCGTATCATACAGACCATAATATGCGAGTGCGGTCTGCCCCTTTTGTGCAGAACCCTGACTGCCCCACACGCATCCTAAAAGTGTGAATCCTCTTCATTAATGACCATCCATTACATTCAAGCACAGACCTACATCCTCCACATTAACCCTTTAAAAATAAAGTTCACTGGCACCTCATGCATGTGCTGTAACCATGAACGACTCGATATTAATATTCTCCTTTATACAGGTGCTGTACAAAAACAGTTAGACAACATAAATACATTATTTTACAAACCACATTCTACTGACTGGACTGACATTGTAAACATACTACAGCCAGTTCTGTAAGGGGACTGGATTTCATGTAAGCAGAAAGCTCAGTCCCCATTGTGATCAGTTAGTGTTTCTTCAATAAACCTGTAAGTACTATTCTGTATGCTTCCTTAGTAACAGTGCAATTCCGTGTTAGAACAATTACATATAAATATCATGGACTGCATATATATATATATATATGAGGAGCATGGAAAATATAATTTGACGTAATGCATATATTGAGCCATACTATACAGCCGGAATGTGTCTTCCGTGTGATATGCCAAAAACGGCCTTAAGGAAAACCATTCTCACTCAACGCTGAGGACCAACTCCCGGTCACACACCCTAAATCTCCCGCAGACGTGGATGTAAAGGTTTCATCAGAACCGGGCCCGACTCCCTCACTTTGGTTCTCGTTCCTGGCCAGCCACCTGTAACCATATATTGACCCACGGCTGCGAATGTTAAAAAGGCACTGAGCAAGTAAGAAAGATTAGAATGGAATCAGGGAGAGACCTGCTAGATTCCCTCTCCTGTTAGCTATGAAAAATTAATTTTGATCGTTTAAATTCAATAATTTGAAATTCTATGACAAAAAAATAGGGAAACATCACCCATTTTGACGACTCGATACAGTAACACCTGAGAATGACGTGCCCAGGGGGTGACAGGACAGCCAGCCCCTACCGGCCACACACACATACACCTCCTCCACTCTCCCAGGGCCTCGGCGGTCCGATCACCCCCCCACCTCCGTCAGTCCTCAGCCATCGAATCAGCTGCCTTCGGCTTCACTCAAAGCCGAAGGACACAGCAGGACTCATTTTAAATGCGTCAATTTCTATCATGTTAATCACTCTTGTCACTATGACACCCAAAAACGCTCCCTGTCCCAAAGGACAAGGTTTGGAAGAAGAACTTCACGGGACCCTGGCATTAGTGCGTGACCTTCTCACCACTTCATTTAATAAACTTCACAAGATGATCTGAGCGACCATTCCAGTTGAGGGCTCAAAACGGTCACCAGTGAGCAGCGGGCAAATGCGAAGTGATGACAGCAACCAGCCAGGGAGCAGACGGACATTCCAGCAAAGCTGAGGTTTCCGAAGCCGCCCCACCCTAAAGGCCAGGAATGGCCCGCTGGGACTGAAATTATTAGCGGAGAGTTATATGAGCCTCCCTTCTGTCTGGGCTATCCGCCGGAGATGAGAGACCATAGCCCATCCATAGCCCATATTACCAGCGGACCAGAATGCAAAGCTACATGAGAAACAGGTGTGGTTCCGTGTCTGGGGTACATATGTGCTGCTGTCATGTCTCTATTAGCGTTGACGGGCGTCTCCGTGCGTCCGACACTCACAGGTACTCCTGGCCCGGTGGCTCCGTGCCCTTCCGGTGTCGGGGCGAGGTTGACACTTTGGTCGGGGAGGGGGACGCAGTACTGGAAGAGTCGCTGCCCCCACCCTCCGTGCTGGAAGGCAAGGAGGCAAGCTGAGGCATAGGGGGCGCCCTCTTCCTGCCCAGAAAGGTCCCATCAAAAGCCCCCCTCTTCCTCCCATCAAACTTGGCGTCCTGCCCATCCTCTTCTTGGGGCACCTTCTTTCGGGTGTCCCCAGGGCTGTCCGGGGCCTGCCGGGGAGACTCGGGCTGGACCTCGACGGCCCGGCTGGGCCACAGCTCTGCGGCAGAACCCCTCTTTTCCCCGGCCTCGGTGCCAGGGTCGCCGGGTGAGCACCGTGCCTCCGTGGGCCCCATCTCCAGCAGGCCCCGGCCCAGGTTGAAGGTCTGGAAGTCGCGGTAGCTGTGGAAGCTCTCGGTGCGCCGAGCGCGGGCCAGCAGGGGGCTCTCACGGTAGGGGCGCAGCGCTCCATAGGTGGCCGTCTCAGGAATGGGCTCGTGTGCTTGCAGCTGCAGGCTGGGGACACAGGAAGCACAGGCACCCGTCGGTCATAGAGCACAGGCGATTCAGACACCAGTTAGCATAACCACATGTCTCTGGAATACAGGGACACAACCCATGGGACACAAGGAGAACATGCAGAGTGCAGTGGGGATTCGAACCTCCAACCCTGGCTAACCAGTCAACAATCATGCCATTTTGTAATATGGCAGCCTTTTGTAATAATCTCCATTAATTTCAATTCCAAGCATTAATACATAGGGTGGCACAGTGAACTGGGATTCGATGGTGATACTAACATGGTACACAGCATTATTTTGGACCCCTCCAATACTGGAATAGGTACTAAGAATACTAATGACTATTGTACCACTAAATAGTTATTCTGTGGCGATTAGTATTTAGTAGATTACATCATTATTATTATCCTTAATTATTGTTACTATTGCCAATTTTGTCTGTCTTATTACTCTTTATTCTTCTTCCTGTTGTTCTTTTGCATTGCGCTCTTTTATATGCGTAAGCTACTGGATGCCTAAATTGCCTGCGGGATCAATAAAGCATCAATGTAGCATTGCTTTTGAAAATACCATCAAAGTAACATACTGCAGTATAACACATGGAGGATATGAGATTAGATACTGCTCATGTCAGCCTAAAGAGTGGGTGTATGTTATTAATAAACAGGACAGTTACCTAGAGCAGGACTCTCGCAGGCGGCTGTGCTGCAGGACGGAAGGGGCGGGGCTTATGTTGGGTGTGGCACAGCGTGAGGCGCTCAGGTCACATTGGTCCAGCAGTTTGAGAAGCTCCTCCTCTGTGGGACCGCCTACCTCTGCTAACAGTCACATCAAGCCATATAAATGTTTCCCCTTCAGCACACTAGTAGCCTGGAGGGGTCTCATTCTCCCCCGACTCACCTGTGTCCCGCTTGGCTTTGTCCTCCGTCTTGTTGACCATGTCCATGGCCGTGGTGAGGTCCCACATCTGGATGCTGCCGTTGCCGTGGCCCGTGAAGAGGTAGCGGCGTGGCCGAGAGCCCATGCGGCTGGAGCCCTCGCACTCGCGCACCGTGAAGCAGGTGATGGTGGTGCCGTCCACTGCCTGCACCTCACAGATCCTGCAGGGGGCACACAGCCGTCAATCTGTTGCCAGACAACAGCAGTTAACTAAAAGAAAACATCAGTCTCATGGTACGTGGAAAATATGTGGTGGTGGGCTAACTTGGGTTATGTCATTAAACTGATGAAATGAACAGACAGGAGGCAGCGTTTACCTTTTTCCAGTAGAAGAAAGACGCACAAAAAGTTTGTTGGTTATCGGAATGACTTTCTGAATGAAGACCTGCTGGTCATCTCTCTCTCCAAACGGTCCTGAAGATGATCAATGCAACAACACAGGTCAGTCCAAACTCTGTCATATTACAATTATTGTAGCATTTTGTACGTATTGTATTCACTAAAGCATTCCTTGCCCTGACATGCACTCCTGCACTTTTTACACACTTAGCCACACATGCACATTGTACATAAACTGTATGTGACCACTGCCTTTTGTCTTCACTGTATATCTACTGTATGCACAAGAGCCACTGATGACTGGTGAAAATTTCCTTGTGCGCTTATGTGAACATATTTAAGATAACCAAAACCGGGCCACTGACTAGTGTGTCAGACAGAGAACCAGTACAAGAACCATGTATAACAAACACTGTAAAACCCTGGTTGCAACCCCCCCCCTCCCCGGGGGCACACCGATGTCGTTGCCGGAGGAGTAGCTGCCATGGCTCTCAGCCTCCTCCAGGGACAGGATTTTGAAGGAGGCCAGGGGCGTGGATCCCGGCTGGGTGGAGATCATGCCCCTGAAGCGAGTCACCGTCCACGTCCGCACGTGGTTGTTGTCGGCGCACACTGGAGAGAGGAAGAGCTGCTCTCGTTGTCTGGTGGTTACGGGAATGTCAGAGCAGCAGTGATTACAGGTTTGGGGCAAAGTGCCCAGCATAGGCCCCTATCCAAGCAATGCAAGGAGCCGCACTCCCCTTTCGCTCATGTCTCACACCTTTCGGCCACTAGATGGCAGCCTCCCCCAATGGGTGGCATCTGAAGTCCAGATGGGATGTCATAACCATCATGTGACCACTGCAGATGGTAGCAGATGGTTAAAATAATGCAAATTGAAACAGGGGTGCTGAAAAGGACATGCTACAATCGCTGGTAGTAAGGTCACTGAGCATTAACCGGCTCTGACGAGTTCAGCACCTACAAGAAGCAAAGAGCACTGACTGCACGGGGCAGGCAGGGGAACCTCAGGCAATTTAGAGACACCAATTCACCAAAACCATGTTTTTGGACTGTGGCAGGAAGCCTGGTTGAACACAGAGAACATACAACTGTTCAGGGGTAGGAATGGATCACCCAGGACTAGAGGACACCATGATGATGCAGACTTTACCAGAGACGAGGTGCTTCTCGGAGAGCATGATCTTGGTGACGGGGCTGCGGTGCACGGTGAATGTCTGGAAGAGCTGCGGCCCCGAGCCCACGGTCTCCGGATGCTGCACGATGACCCGAACTGCGCCGGAGCTCGTCCCGTATGCGATCTCGATCCAGTTCCCGCTTACACCTGCAGGGGGCGCGTCACGGATCACAGCATGATCAAGGACGCAAGGGCAGCAATACAGTAAAGAGTCCTGAACTTTAAGTTTGATGCAACCACTTACTGGTCTTGGGGGTGAGGTAGACGCTGAGTGCCGTGATGGCATCGTTGGATGGGTCGTGGTACAGCTCCGTCACCAGCAGGTCGTTGTCCTTCATTCTCAGGGGGAACTTCTGCATGTCTGGCAATCGTGCACAAAGACACAAAAGCTGCTAAATGTTTTAGGGGAACGGGGGTCGTGACCAAAGACAAGGAGAGTCAGCTGATTGGGTTTCTGTGTTCTGAAATGGCAACTTTATTTATAACACACTTTTCACACAACAAAGTTGACCAAAGTGCAACAAGTGTATCAGAATAAGAATAAATGCCAAAAATAAACTTAAAATCACATCTAAATTACATTAAAAGAGAACAGCAGAGCATTCGTTCCCCGTGGCTGCAGTCGTGCTTTCCGACTCACCGATGTAGTAGATGGAGCCGTTATTGCAGCCCAGCAGCAGGAAGGAGCCGGCCGTGTCGCAGCTGGTGATGGGGACCACGTCCTGCACCTGGACACAGCACAGGGAGAACGTTCACGACCTTTCGCAGGTTCCGGGACAGTCACGGCCTTTCGCAGGTTCCGGGACAGTCACGGCCTTTCGCAGGTTCCGGGACAGTCACAGCCTTTCACAGGTTCCGGGACAGCGTCAAAGGTACCTGCACATAAATAATGAGCGAAGAGCAAACCTGCCAGTGCTGGGTGACGGCGTTCCACACTCCCACCTTCCCCGTGTGGCTGGTGGCTACTAGCTGACTCCCGATGAAGAACAGAGAGTCCACCGGCACGCCCAGGCTGAACACACCTGAACACAGGGAAAGCCAGGCCTGAACACAGGGAAAGCCAGGCCTGAACTCATACAGAAGAACGGCTCGCGTGCATCACAAAGGGCTTCAGAAAGCAGGACCTGGATGAGTACCAGACCACATTTACCGCAGTAAGCTGGAAAATGTGTTTGGGGGCGGTGTGTGGCACCGTGGATTAGGACTATGTACCCCTGATCAGAAGGTTCCTGGTTCAAAATTTCGCGGTTGGTGGAGTGATTTCACTGTTCAAGGTTCCAAAGCCCAGCTGCTGCAGGCACTGGTCCTGCTTTCTCAGTTATATACAGCTTTGGATAACAGCTTCTGCTTAAGCAGTAATGCGATGTGGGTACCACTATCAACCAATCCTGTCCCTCCCACACAGCCACACCCCTGGTCCATTTATACCTATTTCATTTCCGCTGCCTCCATCCTGGATACTCCAGAGGATAATACTGCTCTCAGATGCCGCGGCAACCATCTTGTCCTTGTCGCCGTGGGGACCGCCGACCACCTTCGCATTAAGGGCCACGCGCTCTATAGCCCAGTCCAGGTGAGGGCTGGAGAAGACCTGCTGCCAGCCGGACGATTCCTTAATCCTGCCGGACACACGTGGACAAGCGCGGTCATTCCGTCATGTTCATTCAGCCACGCCTCAAGGACGCCCCAAGGTCGCCTTGCTAATCCAGCAATGTACGCAGAGCTTGTGGCACATACAGCTGGTGCATTCATCCATCTTCCAGCCGCTTATCCTGGTCAGCACTGCATGGGGGATCGGAGCCAGTCCCAGGCAGCACAGACAAGGACACAGGCATGCAAACACAGTCACACACTATTGGCAATTTAGACCCCAGTCAGCCTCACTGCATGTCTTTGTAGAGCAGAAGGAAACCAGAGAGACACACTGAGAGAACAGATGAGGGATTCAAACCCTCAACCTTGTGGATGAGGAAACTGTTCCACCAATTGAGCTGTGCTGCCCTGATACATGCAGCTGCTATGTCTAAGGATGTACATATGAATATAGATATAAATATGCATGAAAGAATGGCCAGTCGAACAGGCCTCCTGAAACTACAACTAAAAATCAAAAAAAGTCAACTAAAAGTCAACTAAAAGTCAACAGAAAATGACTTGATTAGGGGTTACAGAGCCATACCACAAGCCCGGCTGAGTTATGTCAAGTGGGGCTTTGTTGTCAGACCAGCCGTATTCAATACACGGCCAGAGTGATGTGAAATTATGTTTCCAGAGCTACAGTGCTATATATAGGCCTATAAATAGAAAGCATGGGTAGACAGGACAAGTGGGGGGGTACGTACATATAGGCCTATAAATGGAGAGCATGGGTAGACAGGACAAGTGGGGGGGTACGTACATATAGGCCTATAAATGGAGAGCATGGGTAGACAGGACAAGTGGGGGGGTACGTACATATAGGCCTATAAATGGAGAGCATGGGTAGACAGGACAAGTGGGGGGGTACGTACATATAGGCCTATAAATGGAGAGCATGGGTAGACAGGACAAGTGGGGGGGTACGTTAACAATATTCACACACAATGTAAAAGTAAACAATGATGGAAGCAGCAGGGTGGGATGTTGGAGTAAAAAGATAAATTCAGTGCATTGGCGGGTAAATGGCGATATGAAGGGAGTCCGGGCGGCTGGGGGCAGCGTTGGTGGGGGGGGTAAACCTGCGGAGACGGCCAGCAATGCTCAGCAGCCCAGCTTCCCTTCTATATCCATTCTGCTTGACCTCTACCTGTAACAGATGACGAAATGTGCATATGCTACAACAATCCAGTTGTGGTGCCCAGCAACTATCAACACTTTCCTGGGGTCCACAGGTGAGCCTAAGGGGAGCAGAAGAGGAAGACAGGTTCAGGTGTCAAATCAAGTCACTATCCACACTTCGTTGGTATTCAAGTGCTCAAATCACATTAAATATCTGTAATAGCATAGATTTGCCACTAGATGGCAAAGCCTATGGTGCTCTCGGTAGAAATAAGCATTGTTTGTGACTTAGTCATTGTTCGAGTTGCCAGTCTAAAAACTGACTTAAAGGACAAGGCCCTTTAAACAGAGCCCTCCAGCAGCAGGCTCCGCCTCACTGTGTCTCTGCCTCAGAATGGCCCACGCAGTTGCCGTGGCAGCCACACCCCCCATTTCCAGAACATTGTGTCCTACGGTCTTCTAGGCAGGCAGCCTGAATGCTGCCAAGTTTACCCCCCCCCCTGTTCCCTTCATGAATACAACTGAAAATGAGCTGGCTCACGCTTTCTGCATCATGCAGCGGATGTAAACGTACTGAAAGTCTTACCCAGTCTTTGTGGGGCATCAGATCCAGGAGGGCTGGGAAGGGAGGTGTGAGGACAGGGCCTGGGGAGGCCCCCCTCGGCCCCGCCTGGCCCCGGCCGCTCCTCCTGGGCAGCGGTGGCAGGTGAGGGAGCCACACTGTCCTTACGAGGCGGGATGGCTGTGGGACAGAGGAAGGAGAATGGAAGACAACACTGACCTCAGCGGTTGGCATTTCAGTGGCAATACAGTCCAATGACATTTCTTCACCTAAGAATATCTGCAGTCACTCACAGTGAATTAATCACGGATTGGCTGTTTATTTTACACATCAAACATGCAAGCTTGTTCTAAAATAGCCCAGAGGGACCAAATGAATATCTACTCCAATGAGGAATTAGCTGAGGATCCCACAAAGCGGTTAGATGAAATGGATAATTGTGGGAAGTACCTGGAGGTGGGAGGTAGCCATGGAAGAGCACACTGCCACACGAGGAGCGCTCCAGCTCCTCACAGAGGAGCAGCCTCCGTACTGAGGGGAGACACACGCAGGGCAGGGGGTCCATCGCCATCACTCTCTCACTGCACACTGCCTTCAATAAACGCCCCTTCTGTGCAGAATGACTTTTACACGTCTTGGTACACGTTTTACACTACCGCTCATTTAAATATTTATCAAAAGATCGGATCAGGACTCGGAATTGGCAGATATGAATATTGAATGGATCGGATTGGTGTACCAAAACAGTGGATCGGGACATCCCTAATCGGAAATGAATTTTTTATAACCGTCGTATTTGTGAATGGTCGCTAACTGACATAGTTGGTAAACAAGAAGTGGTTGTAATTAATGTTACGTATTTTGAAGCCAGCGACCCTTCAGTCTTCAGATGCTTTCTATTGACTACAAGTTAATTATCATTTATTTCAGGGACTTGGGGGTGTTATAAAACTTAAAACATACCCAAAGGTGTGATGCCATAAAATTCAGCTTCATGTCGAAGGATATTAATGTTTACACCCCTGTCAAAAAATATACATATTAAACTTCATGCTACATTAAGGAATACCCTACCCTTCTTTTATTTCAGAGGCAGGTGGAACTTCAGCCTTTCTTACCTTAGGTCTAATTCTTTGGTCCGGAGGAAGTTCAAAATTGGTGCAAATGCTGTTGGATCCCTGTCTATAAATATCTGTAGAACAAGAAACAGTTTCATTCACAAAGATAAGTATTTTGCAGAATTTAAGAAGAAAACGAAAATGATCGTTTCAAGCATTACTGTATATTTAAAGGTCTTAGACTCTGCACCTTTATGGACCTAGAGAACAGTCTGTTTGGCTTTTTATAGGTTTAAATTATAGCTTCCATTAATTAAATAGTGTGCATAATTTAAAACTATCAAAACACAAAATGAACCACCCATCTAAAATGAGCAGATGTGTTGCCCAGGTAAGACCAAGGGCCAAAGATTAAACCAACAATGAACATTTCAGCAGTTCAAAACAAATAAATCATTTAAATAATCCATAACTTAACACACCTTAACCAATATGAAATGGAATACCATCAAAATACAACTAATCCGAAAAGATCAAGACATGATTAAAAAATTCATTATACATTTGGGTTTGAACTGCCAATTAGAATGTACTACTGCAAACTACATCTTGGGCAAACAGTGCTTTTCTCCATCAACACCCTTAATCACTGCAACAAGCAGCAACCTCCTCACTGCATTAGTCAGTTTACAGTCTCCAATGTTCACAGGCTTGAAAATGTAACCCATTTGTTTAAGTGCAAGGAAACAGCACTGTGCAGACACGCTGTGGGTTTCAGTAATCAATTTTCCGTCGCTTTCTTGGGCCAAATATTGGAGTCACATTTTACAAAGCTCTATTGATTTGGATCAAAGCCATTTAAACACCCCGCAAATGTGCTTTGGGTTTCAGTTAAAAGGGAATTAATTCAACAAGCAATAACTAATGTACCTCTCATATGCACCGTCTGAACAAAGTATAAACACATACTAACATACATTTGTGTTTTAATTAAGGTAGAAGCATATGTGCTCTGTAGCACAATGTCTGTTGGAGAATAACACCTTAATAACATAATGACAACAACATAACAGCTCATTTTCTGAAACCTTCCCTTTTGCTTTTTGGCATTTTATGCCAAGACACATACAGCGAGGCGTATTTTATGGCTAGTAATTAGTCCCTAGAAAGAAGCACCAAACGTACAGAACTTCAAGGGGTCGGTTTTCCACAGCCGTAAAAACTGTAACATCACAACGCGAGGCAGGTATTTTGTACTGAATTTGAAAATATAGTATATTATTTGGGCTGGCTGATGTGCGATATTTATACCAACACTGCATGTTATGCACATGCAATTCTCAGTCAGCTAGATTAAGATCAGGCTTTTTCTTACTTTCAGCTCTGTATACTGACATTTACATTTCGCTAGAACATTTTTACTCTGTCGTAGAAAAAAAACCTTAGCCAGCCTTGCTATTTTAATTATTCTTTTTACAGATTATGTAAAATATGATTAAAAATCAGTTTAAAGCTTATCTCCGCTGATTTTGCATGAGCACTGCATGCATTCTCAGAGATCGTAATTATTTTCATTCTTGCTGTTTTAAATCACTCCTAGACGGGTTTATGAGAAATGAATTTATAAATACCTCAATATTTATTACCACAAAATCACATCACCAGGACAGTAGGCTAAATGCATGCTGTTCTAGTATATTAAATAAAATACTTCTTAAATTTCTTGTCATGCAACTCTGATGTTTCTGTTGTATCTGTTCTTCCGACCAAATCGCAATTATTTTTTACTTTGTTTATTGTTGTGTTCCGAGTTTGTAACTGTTCTCAAGGGGGCGTTTGTATTGTGTTTCAGGGGCAGATTATTTACATAACGAATCGACAAAGAAAGCGTTACAAGTCCCACTCCAAAGTACCGAAGTACCAAAAAGAAGTACCCCAGCTGGTTTGGCACGTTCTGTACTGGGACGTTTGGTACTGGTACTCGATCGGAAGTCAGTGGAAAAGAGAAAGTACCAAAGGTACAGTAGTAAGTAAGTACTTGGTGCAGTGGAAAAGAGAAAGTACCAAAGGTACAGTAGTAAGTAAGTACTTGGTGCAGTGGAAAAGAGAAAGAACCAAAGGTACAGTAGTAAGTAAGTACTTGGTGCAGTGGAAAAGAGAAAGTACCAAAGGTACAGTAGTAAGTAAGTACTTGGTGCAGTGGAAAAGAGAAAGTACCAAAGGTACAGTAGTAAGTAAGTAGTTGGTGCAGTGGAAAAGCGTCCATAGAATCTGTCTGTCTGCTAAAATGAAGCATTTTGGACACATAAAGGGCTGTGCAGATGGTTCAGCTCCACACCAAAAAGCTCTTCCCATCAGCAGTACTCACCGCTCCAGTTTCGTCCCGAAGAGTCGATATCCGACCACTGAGCAAACTGTAATGCAAGAGCACAACATCCAGTCAAGCAAGAGCAGTATGGAGCTTTAGCATAACACAGCATGTTGAGAGAAATGAGCGGCCACCCAGAGTCCTACTGGGAGCCCTACTCACATTTCCCTCATTTAGTTAGAAAGCACATCTTCACTTCCAAGTAGAAAATACATATCTGGTTGCTTACAAAAAAAAAGTTGGGATCCATCCATCATCCTTATTAAAATTATCCTTACTTCATCCAAGAAATGATTTATATTTTGAAGCTGTACACAGAACAAGGCTTTTAAGTGAAAAACATTATAGTTAAAATGAAGACCTTCTCTTTTCAAAAAATATTCTGTGATGATATATTGGTGTAGTTAAAAAGGACATTAAACCTGCTTTTTGAAGAAAAGTCTCGACTTAATACAACAGTAATGAACCTCTAAAAGAACAAAGAAGCATCTTGCCTGGAGAAAAAGGAGTCGGGGATCCACATGAGCGTCTGCCGGGAGGTGCTGAACCTGGAGGAACATAAAAGGAACGTTCAGGACTGAGGTAAGATGTTAATATTAATGCTTCATGATAAATGAGCACAATTATAATTCTGTACAGAACATCTTACCATAACACACACCCAAAATCAAATATACATTCCCTGTCGATGTTTGCCTTGTTGCAGTTAGAATCATACATCTATATGTGATAATACTTAATGCATATTATACATTGATAAGTAATGCATTGTTCATATGATTGAATTCCCCCCCCCAACATTCAAATGCAAAAATGACAAGGTTTTACCTTAAAGCAAAGTACTATTACTTAGCCTGGTCTGTTTCCATAAACAGAAGCTGTATAAATATGTGCAACAGTGAAAAAAACATTCCCTGGTTTATTGAACAATAAAAAATAACTGCAAAAGGGAATGACAGGGCAAAAACTTGAAATACTAATTTGCTTTTCATTAATTTTGCTATGATTCATAGTATGGGAGGCTGAACACAACCCAGTATGATTTCATTAGGCACCTGAATAAGCGTTGCGACACATCATTTACCGACTGTCATATCCTAAGGTTAACATACAGCGGTTCCGCGTCCCAAACTATCTGGACGGACTGCCAGCACGCATCTGTCTGGCTAACGCTTGTGTGACAAACGTGGAAATTCTTGCAGCTCGAAACCCATTAAATTAAACTGTGAGTTATCCAAAAATCTCATTCTTTAACTTTTTTTTCTACCCGTTATCAAGTATTACCAAATACCTTTTTGTTTCAGTCCAACATGCTGAAGTCAGGGCTGTTCATGATGCACAGTACACAATGTTACGAAAATGACGTCTAAAATCGCTACATGGACTTGTAAGTACTTGGTAAAACATTTTGATACGCTGCTCCAAAATGTTGGATGGAATTTATTCACTATATTAATCGATAATCCATTTAACTCCTTAGCATCACCGTAGCATTTAGTAATTGCGTTTACACGTCCATCCATAAATCAGTGGTAGCTAGAGACAAATATATATATATATATATATATATATATACACACACACACACACCTTACAAATGGGGTTCTTCAACGGGAAATAAATTCTATCCATGTATGTCAATAACGTGATTAAGAACACATTTCAAGAACACTAACACGGTTCCCAACCTTCGAACTTTTCGCCGTTTTCCCAATGACGCACAATTAACTCCAATATTAATATTCACAAACAACTGTGCACTTCTCGCTAAATATCTGCTTGGAAAAAAAGCTAGAGATCTTAAACACTTAAACAAAAACACAGGGCAGGGACGCATTACAGCGACCAAACTCCCGCGTAATGTCCTGCGATGTCGCGCACATACTGTCCCCATCTCGCCGCGCATCGGCGCTCAGGCCTGTGCCGATATCCGCGCACTTGTTTTTTTTTTCTCTTTTCGGTATTTTGACTTATTATACGGAAAAAGATGCATATACATATGCAAAAATTATCCGTCGACGGACCTACCTCGTACCGCCGACGTTGAGCTGAATGATCTCCCCGGTCCCCGTCGCTAGGTTGTTGCAGCTCCCGGCCATCTTCTCCCCACGCACCGACGACTCCCGCACAAGCGCACAGCGAGCCCCCTATGTCAAATGTTTTCTCGTTTTTTAAGTATGAACTTCTTGCCCTCCCCTCAAAAAAATGTTCTCCTTCTTTTCCTGAAACTCGACCCTCCCCTTCCCACCGAGTCCCCCCTCCCAAAATGCTTCCTATTTACAATCTAGCAGCCAGACGTGGGGGACCCGTATGACTCGTGTCTGGCTTTATCATATTCGTAAACACGCCGGTGTATCTCGGGATACGTCGGAGGCATTGCGTTTCTGAGATTTTTTGTTTCAGATCTTATTACAGAGCACGCCCAGTGCACTTTTTTTTTTTCGTTTAGACGTAGCAACCGCGCACAGAGATGCTGAGACTCTCCCGACGGAATAGCTACCTCTCCCACTACGTCATTCCCTTTTCCAAAGGTTGCGTGCCCAGAGAATTCGCACCCCCGTCTCCTTCATCCTCCTCGCTTATTAAACGCGCGGATCAGCCTGTCTGTCTACAATATTATTCTATTTCTTTCCTCTGCAAATGAAAGCTGTAAGCCTATGAAAACTGCGTTTAGTTTCTGCCTGCGGGCGCAGTCGTTACCAGCCTGTGTAGACTATTTTATATGCGTCTGAATGGACTGGGGATTATGCATGCAGATTAGTTCCACTGCATATGAACATATTTCATATGAAGATTTATTTACTATCCATACACAATACTTTTCAAAAATAAGACAATATGTATTTGTTTGTAATTTTATCCCTAGATAGCCATGCATTTCACTGCGGGTCATGGTCTGACTATACCTTGAATGTGCCAAATGTCCTTGATTGCAAGATTGCAGAAAACTGAACTTTAATTTGGCCAACTTCATATTTAGAGCTCAGAACTCTTCATTGTCAGTATGTCATAACATTTTTGAATAGGTTGTGGTTCTGTGAACACAGATGACTACACTTACCAGGATACAGTGCAAACAGGAATGAAGGACAACTGTCCAATGGAAACATAACAGTGCCGTCACCTGACACCTTCATGATTGTGGGTTTGAATCCCATCCCCACGGTGCGTGGGGTTTGGGTATACTCCCCGCGGCGCGTGGGGTTTGGGTATACTCCCTGCTGTGCGTGGGATGCCTTCCACAGTTCAAAGACACAGTATGAATTGAACCTTTGTCTCTATTGTCTGTAGTGTGGACTGGCATCCCAATCAGAATGTTTTTCATCTTGTGCCATAGACCCCCTATGGCCATGTACTGGATAATAGACTGGGATATGGATGGATGTATAAAATAATACTTTGATTTCATACAGCTGTACCCTAAAATAAGAGTAACATATCATGTAATACACTTTATATATATAGAGACATTTTACAATTTCTTAAACTATATCTTAATTTAGTAAAATGTCTTTAAAATGGTTTATTTGGCTGTTTCTACATACTTTTTGGCCATAAAACCTCTTTAAGAAAAGTCACCATGGGATTTCATGTTAAAATTGGTAACTGTAATCAGTTGTCTAACCCTCTTTGAAAGGTTCATAAAGAAATGTCATCCAAATGAAATGAATGTGCACACTCACATGGGCAGAAAAGTGAACATTAATTAGACACCATGGTTCTTAACTGGCAGATTGAACGTCAATTCTTTATTTCACTGTCTTATATTACTACCTATTTTTGACCTTATATATAGTATTATACTAATTTTCATTTGGTGAAATTGGTTTTTCAGGGAAATTGGTTTTCTCAGACTAAATAGGTGAAGTTATTTCACCTGTAAAATCTATTGGTCCATTTTCTTTTTGCAGTCATACAGTAGGGAGAGATTTGGTAGTAAGAAAATTGGATACATAATCAAACCATACACCAGACTTCAACAAACAACTTACAATCTAAACAAAGTTTAATATAATAGATTTTAAGTTGTTTGGCAATTATTCCTTTAAAAAAATCATTCTGCCATTTACGTAGACCTACAGATGATTTTTGCTCATCGAAAAATTCCTTAGTTTCACATGCGTCTAAATTAAAATACATCCACTATGTGGCTGATGCCTCGTCATTGTCTCACGCTTTTGGCATAAATATGCGCAGTGGGTGACAACCCCGTAAACAGCTGATCCAAATATCGCCTTACGTCATTGCCTTGCGCCGGCCGCAGTGCGTCCATGTCCGTGAAGCGTCGCGGAGTTTAGCGTAGAAGCCCGCAAACGTCAATATGGGGCGTTTCGGTGATGTGTGTAGTAACGCAGTGCATTAGCTTTTAGATTGTAACAGATATCTCTGTTAAGTATTATATATGAAGTCTTATTCACCCATGAGGTAGTGTGCACCTCGCTAGGTGTCTCGATAGCCCACTACCCAAACCAATACCTACCTACATACGTACACTAGTGATTTTGGTAGAGAACTGGCATACATCGGATTTACATTTGGGCAAATTGTTTTTTTTAGCATACCAAGCACGCCGTCCGACTGTGTGAGACCTAAGGGTATCTGGAGAGTCGTCGGCCGGGTAACTCGGTGGGAGAGGAGCAACCGGCCGTGTTTGGGCCGAAATGAGCAGATGGTCAGCCTGCTCCTTCGGTGGACTGACTAGCACTTTACCTGCCCGCTGGCTCGCCCGTGTTGACAGGTCAGTGGCTCTACGGCGCGTTAGCATGTGTTAGCATCCGTTAGCCGCCGCTCTGACCCAATTTGCTCGGTACTTTCTCACGTTATATTTTTTTTCTTGACGAAGCGCCATTACTCGTAGCTGCGGAGACTGACGGCGACGTAGCCATTGTTTGGCTGCTAGTCAAGGCTTCATAGCGAGTCAGCGGCTACACGCGTATCGCTTCCCTTCAGCCGTGCTAAACCTGTAAAGGATTCATTGGCATTTATGTCGCTGACTGGCGTGACGTGAGACGTCCCCTTGTTTGCTATTTCTTTCGGTAGTCACGAGATTTTCTCGAAAGCAACCAAAATAAATAAAACTGAAGGACAAGACACTGACACCCACTGTCGCATTAAGCTAATTAGCCAGCTAGCCGGCTTTGGCTACCGGCGCTTACGCCTCTGCCTGCCGCCCCCGCGGTCTCGGCTGCCGGAGGGCCGCCGTCGGTATCCGAATACGGCGCCGAGTCCCTTTGTAATTTCGTGTGTTAAAAATGAAGTTATTCTCTTCATAAGGCTGTCGGTGTCCTTCATGTGATGCGAGTATTCTGGATGTCATTAAGAATCGTGGTGTCAGTTACAATGGAGGCAATATTGTGGAAATACAGTAAGGCAAATAAAATTGAGATGTCTTAATATTTGCAAAGCAATACATATTTGATTTTTTCAACGTATGTGTCTGTGTATATGTCGATGAATTTTAAGAATGTAAAAGTCATTCTACAGTGATTTTATTTTTTTAATTCCAAATTGCAGTTTTCATATTCCAATCACATTATTTATTTGGCACAGATTATTATGGTTATTACTTTCAGCTATGAGTTGCGTAATTTTGAAATGTTACTACATAACCAACAGTTCCAATTACCTTTAAACACAGGCTGCAGCACGAAACATTCATTCATTTCTTGGGCTAAAACAATTCGCATGGTGTGTGATTTACTTGCAGAACACCCTGTACTGAATCTATATCTGTTCCTGTCTGCCAGCTGCAGGTTGTGAACAAACACTGAGCTTAGTCACACGTGAGTCTAGCAAAAGCAGAAGGCACAGGATGTCAGAGGGGGAGAGCAAGACAGCCACAGCCGGTGAAAGCAAGCTGGAGGCAGGAGTCCCTGCTGCAGGTGTCCAGGGTGTAGCCTCCATGTCTCCTCCAGTGTCCTCTGTCACGCCAGTGGCCCCTGCTCCTGAAGATGAGGAGGAGAGTGAGGATGAGTCTGAGATTTTGGAGGAGAGTCCCTGTGGACGGTGGCAGAAACGTAGAGAAGAGGTAAGTGACATCTGCCTCTTACATTTTAAATAACCATCTTATTATCATTACTACAGTTGTTCTTTGCTATTGTTGTTGCTACCAGAAGGATAGTTATTTAATTGGGTAAATAACTTGCCACATAATTGCTTTATTGGTCAGCATAAAGGAGGTCAGAGTGAATCACTTGTTTGTTTTGGGTTATTTCTGTATTAAGCCATAACGGTTATACCTTTTTTTGGACAGTCTTGTGTTAATTTTGGTCTATTTACTTACTGTAATTCCATGTATTGTCATTATCTGGTGAAAACCGCCTATGTCAAAAAACGTTTTTTGATTACCCTGATTTTGACCAATGAAAAGCTGTTTATGACGTTATCTAACTTAGTATTTATGTTTGCACTAGTTAACATTTGTATTCATGATGGTAATTTGTATGGGTTACTTTATATTGGCAATTTTAACAATTTAATGTTGACAGCTAGATAGATAGCTAAGTAACATCTTTGTTAATGGAGAAAACAAAGAGAGGTTAATGAGTATCTTGTTGACACTGACATGTTTGCTTCTCTGACAACAATCCATTTAAAACATTAAACAATTCACTGACAGCTGTGTAAATATTTCCGTCTGTTTGTGATGCTAATGGTGTCTCATTGCAGTTTTTTAGGTTTATTTTTTGAAGTAGTTTCTCAGAAAATGTGTTTTTTCCCCACAGTCATGTAGTAATGGAATTTTGGAGATACATGTTATTCATTGGACAGCAAGGATATGCAAAATTGTTTTTCAGCATGATCAGTCTAATTGATGTGTTGCATATGACCTTTCATTTATGCAGTGTCAAGATGCCCATCTGTAGTGATTCACTGCAGTACTGTATAGCTCATTTTATAGGATTGTGTGCATTTATTGATGAATGTTTTATTATTTTGATAGGTAAACCAGCGTAATGTCCCTGGCATCGACGTTGCCTACCTAGCCATGGATACAGAGGAAGGTGTAGAGGTGGTTTGGAATGAGGTTATGTTCTCGGAGAGGAAGAACTTCAAACTTCAGGAGGTAGGTTGGTGGCTTCCGCAGCGGTCACACCCTGTGGTGTCTTCCCTCAATATGCTTTTGTGTGCATTAAGACTTAAGTGAATCATCATGCAAATTTGTCACTAGTGGCATTCTGACTGTCTCTTATTAGATAAAATGGGATCCACAGGTGTTTCAAAAGCATGTCATCTTTTCTGGGTTTGTTAGCTGTATTTTAACTTCCTTGCAGTGAATCTGAAAGCTGTTTTACGAGAGGCATAGAAGATGGCATGCAAAAGTTTCATAGTGCTTCCCCTAGTCCAGTGTAGGTAAATCTCCTGAGGTATAAACAGCGTCTAGCTCAACCACATACGGTGATTTACAGTATAGTTTTCTAAACTGTGGTTGACCGGTGCTCTTCAGAGAGCTGTTCCTCTTTCATTATTTTACTTGTGGTTTCAGGTCTGCAATATGCTATTCATGTTTTAAAATAACAATACTTGTGACAATTATTGCCGGTATTTCCAGGTATTGTGAAGATGAAGTTAGAGTTTCCAAGGGTTCATGTTTCATAGGGCTCTGTATTGAGTGCCCAGTAGTGCCATTTTAAAAACAACCCTTTTGTATTTTGTTCTGTGTCAGATGGGAACTTGAATAAATATGTATCTGCTGTAGATTCTCAGAATTGCACTTCTGCAGTTACAAAATCTGTGCAAACTAAAGCGTAACCTTCTGCTGGAGTGCACTGTGTTTCATCAGTCGGTCCTTGACACGACTCGTATTTAAGGCAAAGGTTCTGGGTCACCGGGCTGAGTCTCTGTGCCTTTGATCAGAAGATTGCCGGCTGAAGCCCCGCCCTTGGCAGTCACATGTCCGTGGGCCCTTGAGCGAGGCCCTTAACCCCCAGCTCGTGGGGCTGCACATTGGCTGCCTTACACAATTACCCTCGAGCTATGGAGAGCTAGATGAGGTCAGCAAAAAGAAGCACCCCAGTGTACCTGTACTTGCAAATGGCAAATAAAGCCTGGTTTTGTTTTTGTGTTTGTTTTAGATGTATAGATAAATACAGATACTTTCTTAAACTTTTTACTGAAATTTCAGTGCTACATCAGCACAAACACAAACATAGTACAGTGCAGTAATAAAGTTTAAAAACATTCAGTGATGACGCAGCACAATCAACACAAAGAATTATGGGAGCGATCAAGTAAATATATACATCCTATGGACTAAGATAATGTGTTAGATTTGAAAACCACTGGCTGTTTATGTGAATACATGAAGGACTGACAGGTAAAGGAAGGCTGGAAAACCAGCAGTGCTCGGCCCTTGAGGACCGTGATTTGAATAACCCGGGTATATAGAATTAAATTTGTATGTGTGAAATTGTCTTGTTACCCCAACAGGAGAAAGTCAGAGCCATTTTCGATAATTTGACTCAGTTGGAGCACCTGAACATTGTGAAGTTTCACAAATACTGGGCTGATGTGAAGGAGAACCGTGCTCGGGTAAGTCTGTGTCCCAGAAGGTGGCCTTTGCTCACGGAAGCACGGAAGGTGTTTTTCATTAACACTGAGTCATTCCAGTTTGAATTCTTATTGCATGTTTTTTTAATTAGGTCCTTCTGTTTTATTTGGTATCTATCAGATGGGAATAGTCTTTAACAAGTGGTCATTTTCTTTTCTAGGTCATTTTCATCACTGAATACATGTCTTCTGGGAGTCTGAAGCAGTTTCTGAAGAAGACAAAGAAAAATCACAAGACCATGAATGAAAAGGTGCGTTTTTTGTTCTTGGTCTCATTCTGAAGTCATGGGATAAGTTTGTGTTTGGCTTAATTAATGATGCTCCACTCATTGGGAAAATCAGCATAATGACTAGTAGTAATGTAACCAATGCCTAGCATTGACTAATATGCTAAGTGGTCAATGCACGACTTTCTCTGACTTATTGGGCTCGACTTGCATAGCCCAGGTAGATTAAATGCCTTTGTTTCTGACATCTACAGGCCTGGAAGCGATGGGGCACTCAGATCCTTTCTGCTCTCAGGTCAGTCAGCCTTCGTTAATACCAGCATCTGCACTACTAACTGGGAAAAAAGGATTCTTTTTTTCTGTTTGTCTTTTTTAAATGTGTTACAGCATTAGTCCTCTCTCTTTTCTGCTCCTCAGTTATCTCCACTCCTGTGATCCACCAATAATCCATGGAAACTTGACATGTGATACCATTTTCATTCAGCACAATGGGCTGATCAAGATTGGCTCAGGTATGGGGTGTTTTGTGAGATTATATAAAGGTGCCCCTTCATCAACCTGGAAGAACATTACAGCCACCGTTATGAAATCAGAATTTCAGATAAATCAAAGCTTCAGAACTACGTCACTGTTTCTGATAGATCAAATCAGTTCTTCACCTCTCTGGTCCTCACTTGAACATCACATTAAACAAAGGTGTCTGCTAAATTAATAAAAATTTAAGTGAATTAGGGTGTCCAGGCAGCTTAAATACGTCATGTGATTTCCGCACCACAGTGACCATAACGTGTTCCTCCCCGTAGTGGCACCTGACACTATCAACAACCACGTGAAAACATTCCGGGAAGAACAGAAAAATTTGCACTTCTTTGCACCCGAATATGGAGGTAAATCTGGGGAACTTCACTAACCCAAGTTAGTACACATTACTGCAGTCCGATGATTCGTTTTTGATGATCTGTTTGTTTCTCTCTCGTAGCAGTGACAGATGTCACTACAGCAGTTGATATCTACTCTTTTGGAATGTGCGCCTTAGAGGTAAAAGTTTAAAAATTTGTTTTATATGTTTATCTGTTGTCTCTGCCCCCAATACCATAAACAGGATGTCATCAAAGCAGGAATTAGTGATTCTTAGCTGCACATGAGAGATCCAGACCTGTGACGGTCCCTTTACAATTGTATACGGATTGTTTTTTTCCTGCCCCACACTTGCTCTGTGCTTAATTAATTTTCACAATTATGTTCAAGTAAGTGGTTCAAACACACCCACGAAGGGGGGGGGGATGTTGAGAAAAGAATGGGACCTACTTTGGATCATCTTGCAGATGGCTGTGCTTGAGATCCAGAGCAATGGAGACTCCACGTATGTGTCGCAGGAAGCTATAAACAGCGCCATACAGTCCCTGGAGGACCCCTTGCAGAGGGTGAGTGTCTTTGGGGTCCCTGCAGCAAACGGCATGTGGTTGGTGAGCCAGATGATACAGGAATCCCATATTGCTGTCATTGGTCAGGTTTCTGTAGGAAATATCGCTTCTCTTATTTTTAGTGTCCGCTGTGATTAAACCCGCCCGAGTGGTTGCACTTCCTCCCTGAGTGGGGATTGAGGTTCAGTAGCACAGTAAATTAGTCATGCATGCTATTAAGTCCTTTTAGGCTGAGTCAGGCTATCGATGACCATTGTCTTCGATGGCGTTTTATGGAGTTTGAGTGTGTGACGCACGTAGGTGTTGTGTTCAGGGTCTAAAGTACAGGAAGGAGGTTTCTTTAGTGTTCTGATGAATCTGGCCCCTTGTGCTGCAGGAGTTCATTCAGAAGTGCCTGGAGGCAGATCCCCACAAGAGGCCCACAGCCAAGGAGCTGCTGTTCCACCAGGCCCTGTTTGAGGTGCCTCAGCTGAAGCTTCTGGCCGCCCACTGCATTGTCACCCATCAGCGTGAGTGAGCCTCAGGCCTGTGCGTGGGTTCCAGCGTCATATGTCTGCAGTATGCATGTGTGCTGTGAGGACGGTCCTGGTGTGCTGCCTTACAGTGTGCAGCTGGGCTCCCGGCGTGCTGCCTTACAGTGTGCAGCTGGGCTCCCGGCGTGCTGCCTTACAGTGTGCAGCTGGGCTCCCGCCGTGCTGCCTTACAGTGTGCAGCTGGGCTCCCGGCGTGCTGCCTTACAGTGTGCAGCTGGGCTCCCGGCGTGCTGCCTTACAGTGTGCAGCTGGGCTCCCGGCGTGCTGCCTTACAGTGTGCAGCTGGGCTCCCGGCGTGCTGCCTTACAGTGTGCATCCATCTGCCTCTAGCTTATCCTGAATTATCCCTTAATTTATTCCTCGTTTGTTCTTCCTGTTGCTGTAGATATGATTCCTGAAAATGCCTTAGAGGAAATCACTAAGAACATGGACCCCAACCTTGTTATACTAGAAAGGAAGGATGGTACCCAGCTGAAGTAAGTGTCCCGTTTTATCATGCAGCCTGGCTTTTGTATGTTCCTTCTGTGGGCAATGTACAGTAGACATGGGCTATGTCTCCGTATGCATTGCTTTGCAGCAAATAGGCCCTGCTGTATTTAGAATTGTATGTTTATATATTTAGCTAAATAGAGGTAATAGCGTGATAGAGGTTTTTAAATGTTTTTTACCTTTAAGTCAAGGTGAATGGGGCATGTCACAGTTTGTGCAATGGGGTCAGAATAATTTTGATTGATTATGAAAGTAAAAATTCATCCTGTTTCTCTTCTTTGCTTGATGGACCCTCAGACTTTCCCAGTTCCCTGCGCTTGAGCTGGATAAGTTCTTGGAAGACGTAAGGTGAGGAAAACTGCCGTCACTCAGTCTGACTCCCTGTGAAGGCTGTACAGCTGCTGAGCACACTGCCTCGCAGTCTAGCTGTCACTAGAGGGCGCTGGTGCCCCCCACACAGCCACACACCAGCGCCCACGCTGAGCGCTGACACTTTGAGACGCATCGGCTCGTATCCCGTGCCGCACTTTGCGGACGCTGCTGTTTGTGCCCCATTTACACCACCTCCTACCTCGTAGGAACGGGATCTATCCTCTCACGGCTATCAGGATGTCCGCTCCGCAGCAGCCACAGAAGGAGGCAGTGCAGTCCCCCATCGTCACCCCTTCGGTCAAGACTCCGACTCCCGAGCCTGCAGAGCTCGAGTACCGCAAGGTGAGGGACCGGAGGAGGTGAAACACACAGGACGTGCCCAGGCAGCCCTCCGGGGAATAGACTGATCCAGTCTCTAGGGACACACGATTACATAATATAACAACATCTGAACTGAGCAAATAGCTGATATTTGATATTTTCATCTACAAAGTTTTATGTAAAGATCCTATTTATAAAGTGCCCTTCCCAGCATAGTTGCCGGAGAACACAGGATAGCGGAAGAGAGGAACAAAAATGCTTTCGGTCAAACTAGCAAGGAAACGTCATGTGAGGGATGCAAGGTCAGCTGGCTGCCCCCCCGCCCCACCTTCCCAGGGGGCTTGCTAACTTTGTAAGGTCAGTCAGGTAATATGATTCAGCTATTTGGTGCCTGTGCGTTTGAGGTCTACTAGTGCCATGTGGCTCAGAGGGTTCGGATGCTGTGCTTGTGATCTGAAGGTTGCTGGTTCGAATCCCAGACTCAGCACACTGATTTTCACCATTGGGCCCCTGAGCAAGGCCAGGGACACTGGCCAGGCCTGCTCCCTGATCCTCACTTTAACGTCACCTTGGACAAAAGTGTCAGCTTTTCAAATGTAAATGACCATGCAGCCAGATACAACATAACTGCAGCATATGAAGACCAAGATGGATCACCTTCCAAAAATCCCCATCGCCAATGAACAAACGAGCCCAACACAGGTTTTGCTTTTCTGCCACATACTTACATTTTTTTTTTATTATTACTTTTGTTTTAAACTTTTCAGGTCCTTCAGATGCAGTGCAATATTGAGCCAATAGAAGAAGGTTCAAAGCACCATGTAAGTTTCCTGCTGGCCCAACAATATATAACATGGGGGTACAGTTGTAAACCTGTAAAGCGCTGCGTGTGCGTGTGTGCGTGCGTGCGTGTGCGTGTGTGTGTGTATAGGTTCTCGGGTACTAACCTTCGTTTCCTTTTCACAAATCAGTACCGGCTGTATAGTTTCCCTGGTGAATACCCCGGTGTGAATGAAGGCTGTCTATGCAAGCTACAGCTAACATGCATTAATGTAGTTATGTTAATGAAATTTCCTTTTTTACAGCTTACTTTATTACTCAAGCTTGAAGATAAGCTTAACAGGCATCTAAGCTGTGATTTATTACCCAGTAAGTAAATGTATACATTTTCCTAGAATGACATTATCACTTATTTTTAGGAAGATCTTCTACATTAAGCATTTTTAACATGCATATCCTAAGGACATCTTTTGGTACTAGTTTGCACTATAGTATCTGCTGGCTGCCTGTTAGTTTACTTGTATAACAGATGGGAGGCCTGTACAAACAGAACCGTTGGCTACATTTGGCTAAATGGCTCTTCTGCCTAAACTGTAGCTCTGTATATGTGCTTACATGCTTGTTGGAAGCTTGTGAATCATACGCCCCAAAGATGAGCTTCCTCCAAGATGTCAGCCTTCACTGTATGGACTCATTGTTCAGTTGTGTGAAAAGCCTACATTTATTGACCAGAGCATTTTAATTTCTTTTTAATTTTCTTATTTCTTCCCTTTTCTGCACAGATGAGAACGTGCAGGAGCTGGCTGTGGAGCTCGTTCAGCTGGGGTTCGTCAGCGAGGTAGGAAGAAAATCCAAGTGCCACTTTAATTCCATGTGACACATAGAGTAACGCAGAGATGCACTTAAAGGGATTAACTCTGCTCTAAGCTGGAGCACCGAGCCTCTCTGCCCATTGCAGTAGCTCCCGGCCTGTTTAGATAAGTGCAATTGTGTGTAAAGTAAGTGTTAAGGCTGGCCTGTTTGCTCCCTGATGAGGTCACAAAGGGGTGACCAGGACCCAGCAGAAAGTTGGTGGGGGCTTCTCCATTCCTGCTAGTAATATGCTTTTATCCAAAGCTGGATGTTTTACTGGAGGAATTCATGGCAGCCAACTGATGATGGCTGTTACAGCGCCTCCTTACTGATAAATGGGTTAGATATGATCAATTATCAAGTAATTATTCGTTGACGACCTCCCATTTAAATAGATGGATTTTTAATTTGTATGGTGCTTTCATTGAGAATGATATCAAGCCCATGTTTAAGTTGATAGACTGTGCTATTATTATCATCAAAAGATCACGTAAACCTTTTGCAGAAACCATTCGCTGGTGTTTTCCATTGACACTGTCTGGCCAGCCTCCCAGAAGCTGCTGCTCTGATTTTGACCTACGAAGGCCTGCCAAGCGGCAGTGTCCCTCAAGCAGGCCGCCGATGGCTCACCTCTCCGTGTCTTCCTCTCTCTCGCAGATGGATCAGCCACGACTGGCCTCCGTTTTAGAAGAGGCCTTCAGCAAGTTCTACAACCGCAGCGGTTCTTATAACCCGGTCACTGTATCATCCTAGTATCTACGGTTCTGGTGCCCATACTCCATCCTCAACTGAAGCAAAAGACTGATTGGCTCATGCAGAGGATTTTGGGGCACGTCACACTTCAAGGAGACCTTTACAAGCTGTCAGCAATTGCTCTAGCTAACTGTTAGGGGAGAGCATGGGTGTATTTCCCGCTATTTTTCTTGATACATATATAAAGTGAGTGTTATTCTTTGAAGTGTATTTACAGCCAAAAGCGGTTATATAGCATTAAGTATAAGCACAGTTTTAGTATACAGTGCTTGCCAACATGTGTGGTCACTTGCACTGAATCATCTGCATTCCTTCAGCGTGTTACATGCATCGTTCGATCTCTTGCTTAGGAAGAACTGTGCTTCACTCGGCAAGTCAGTGATCATATAATTAATGTCAAGAAAAGGCAAAATGCCTGAAAATCTAAGCTACCATAATCAACTGAAACTTTGAAGATTTGCTCGATTTAAGATTTATGCTAAATATGCTCATCTGGAGTTTGAAATTTGTATAGTGCCAGTTTGAATTCTAAGCATTTCTGCTTTCTATCGAACATATGTCTAAGATTCCTTTATAAACAAAACAGGTTTGTATATAAAGTTATGGATTTTTCAAAATTATTTTATTTTGGATTCTTTGTGACTTAGGCTTTGTAGAGTGTGTGTGGCATCCTGTTAGGGTGAGTATTGTTAAAATTGGACACTGAAAATTTACTTTCTGGAAAAATCATGTCAATGTCTGGAATACCAACTTGATATTCTAAATACATTAATGTCCCTTGAACATTTAGAAGAGAAAATTAAGTATTACTGAACACATATTAACTGCAAAGTTTAACTATCCCATTTGCACAATACTCACTCTACATATATCCTGTGGTCTTCATTAAGAAATTCTTTATACAGCATAATTTTTCCCAAAATCCAAAGGCAGCTGCACCATTATTAATAAAGTCCAGCTAATACACAAGCATATGCATGTGAACTAAATGGTGAAGAAACATTTTCTGGATCCAGCGGTTGTACAGTTGAGTAATGTTTACATTCCTCATGTACAGGAAGATCAAACGATAAGCCCCAGATTTAACACTGGTGCAACATACTTACGTACCTGTACTGCCCAAAATGAGTGTGTTGTTAGGACAAAGCTAAGCGTGATGTTTAGCAAGCTCACTAAATCTACCTTTGGTCCGCCCGATATGCTATCAAGCAAAAGGTTGGATCTATGACTGATTGATTGCAGTACGATTGCGTAGAATATCATCTTATTTTACTTTATTTTAGTTTGTGTTCTGTACGGAATATTCATTCGTACTTTGCGTGAGGAGATTAGTTACTCATGAAATTACAGGGTCACATTTTGTTTGCGACAGCTTGAAGTAATTTTTTTTTAAGAAAAACAATTTGGGTTATGCTGAGATTGTGTTTCTGCCATGCATGAATCTTTATAATTTTATAGCACACCCTTAAGTAAAGAATTTTAAACGCATGGTCTCTTTCTGATTTATGGTGTTCCGTAAAATGTTAATTACGAACGAATTTTAATCTGTCTCTTCTTGAGGTGGACATTTCAGGCCCAGAAAGTAATAATCCTGACGAAGATTTTGTTTCAACCAACCAGTCGTATACTGTCTGACTGAGAGTCTTTTATGCTGAACTGGTTGGTTGAAATAAAGTCTAGTTTTTCCTTTATGGACCGGAAATGTCCACCTCTGGTATTTTCTCGAAATTAGCATTTCTTTGATGCCACCTACTAAGGCTACAGGGAACAACTAAAGTTCCACAGGTCCCAGTTCGCTTACTTTGCTTTATACGGTTTTACGTTTCGTCACTCCTGATCGAGTCACGTCCGATTGCCGTTAGCAGGCGTATCGCTTAGTGTAACAGGTGCAGGAGAATGGGCAGCCCTGCCAGCTGTGTAATGACCTACTGTCAATATTTAACTTGTAATATATTATGCATACAGTATTAAATATGCGTCGGACAGCTACAAGCTCGAGATACACCCAAATTGACTTGTGTCCGGTGGTCCCGGTCCCAAATGACAACGCAAGTCGACGCAAGGCTGTCGTTTTACCCAAATGTAAGGCCATGGTGATTATCTCCTGATAAATGAAGTACCAGAAACTCAAAAGTTACCTGGATGGTGGGAATTCATCCAGATAATGTCTATGCCACTGACTATGATTACTCTGCACCAAAGACTGCCAATCATTATGAACTCTGTAAATACGTTATGAGTTCTGCACATATGGTGTATGAACACACATGCTCGCTTACAGTGTGTAGCAACACAATAAAATATTTTCGCGTGTAGTTTTGAGACTAAACTGCTATTAAAACTTTAATGATAAAATATTTTACAAAAAAATATATTAGTAAGATGATTTGTGTTTTACGGGGAAAAAATATACTAATTGTCACTTCTAAGAATTTTATACAAACAAAAAGACTTGGATTCACCGTGCTGGGGTTAATCTGCTAAGAAGTATTTGCATTGAATGACCTTTGTTTAATCAATGCGACTGCGCTTCCGCCCTACAGGTAAGAGCGAGTGACGTCATAGAGGAGTCCAGTCCTGAGACATAGAAAGAAGCAAAAAGACGGCGAATGGTGACGCTAGGGAAGGTTTTTGCTTTTTATGTTGGCTGCGGAAAGAAAGATATTAACAATGTGCGCATTCGGTGAGTCCGTTTACAGTGACGTATTTCAGCAGTTTTGTTTTAACACAGATTAGACGATCCACGCGCTGTGCTCACTCTGTAGGCTCTATGTCGCACAGCAGAAACACATTCGTAGAAAAGGAAAGACTAATGCAATAGTATTTATTAACGTTGATATCCCACCATGTTAGGGACGAGCATTTCGCCTCATGATACGGTCCACGTAAAACTAAATGAGCAAGTAAAATTAAGTACTTTTCGTGCAGTTTCGCCTGGGTGAAAGGTAGGCTACTTGAGGAAGTCGCATGTCCCAGGTGGAAACAAAAGTTAACATCTGAAGCAGCGTTTATATAAAGGTCTATATAATGATAATTGTGATAAATCGGGGAACATTTTTATTAATAATTTAGGGCGACTAATTTAAAAGTTTATAGCAAGATGAAATAATCACTTGTGTACCTTTCGCCTCTTAATTCTGCTCCTATTGGTTAGGCTCTACACTGCATATTATTCTGTGTTGAATCTATTTTAAAATGTCTTTCTAGATCAACAAAAGGGTCCGCGTCGCTTGATGAGAAAAGGTATAGCGCTGATAATAGTTGGGCACATTAACTTCATCCTGGGAGCCATCGTGCACGGCACGGTTTTACGGCATATCTCCAAACCCAGTGGCCGAATCACTACGGAATATTCAGCAGCTAACATCATCGCTGTTTCGTCTGGACTGTTGGTAAGACGTTGTGTTATGCAGTCTCTTTCTATGGCTTGTCATATAATGTTGGTGTGTGTGTGTGTAAATGTATATAGAGGTAACAATTAGCTATCCAGGTATAGAACTTAACTCTTACGTTTACTACTCGATAACATAAATGACCAAAAATAAACGCTTTGCTTTAAGTCTGTATAAATGATCTAGACCAGCTGGCGTAACTATACTCACATGGACCTGAAACACCAGGGGTGTCGCTAAGGCTGCTTTTTAATTTATCCCCCAAATAAATGTAGACTAATTGGATTAAATGAGAACACACTGTTTATGTACATTAAAAATCAGACCCTAGTAAGGGCTTAGGTCCCCCTCTCATAAATTTCTCGTGATGCTCCTGCCTTTTGTTTTTTAACTTTCTTAATCAAATATTAATACAATAATTACTTTCAGAGTATTGCAACTGGTATCATTGCAATTCTGGTGTCAAGAAATCTTCTTAATAGAAAACTGGTAAGACTTTTTTCCTTTTTATTTCTGCTGTCTGTGTTTAAAAGTATGAACCTTGCCCACAGAGGTCTTAGTCCTTTTTCTTGTCTGGCTCCATCTGCTTCTCTCTGCCTCTCTCTTCTCCCCCTGCAGCAAGTCGGTCTCCTGGTGGGTTCCTTCCTGAACACCCTGCTCTCTGCCGCCTGTACCGTGGGCATCCTCCTTGCCATCAGCCTGACCATCCACGGGGGGGGGCACAGCCTCATGCAGGGCTGCAACTTCACCTCGGCCCCTGCCGGCGCCCGCTCCTCCATCGTGGCCGACTGCCCTTTTGACACCACCCGCATCTATGTGAGCGTGCCCCCACCAGCAGTGACTTTGTTAGACTGGCGCTGAGGTTGGCTTAATATTTCAAGTTTCCCTCAGTGCACATTTGGTCAGCTTTGCCCATTTACACAGTTGGATACTTTACTGGAGTAATTCTGGGTCACGGAATACGACAGTACTACTTCATTGGAGTAATTCACGGTTACTACATAAACAAACTCTAAGGACTGAATCAGTAATCTGGGAGATTCAAGTCCATGTCCTTAGGTCAGTGGTTCCCAACCCAGTCCTCAGGGACCACAGACAATCCACATTTTTTCTCCCTCCCAGCTCCCAGCCAATCAAGAACAAGGGGCTGGTACACCTGGTACAGGTGTTGGGAGCAAAAATGTGGACTGTCTGGGGTCCCTGAGGACTGGGTTGGGAACCACTGCCTTAGGTACTGTTATACTGGCTGGTCTGAGTCAGTTGTACAGGCTTAGCCCAGAGTGTTTATTTTTGGCTACTTGTGACCAGGGGCCTGAATCATGAAGCCAGATTCCTTGCTTAGCTGGATTACTTTGAGGATTAGTAGCGACAACTCTGGCTTTCCGAAATCACAGCGCTGGTTCTCTTCTTAGCAGGATACATCACCATGGTAACTCATGCTACAGGGCTGACATGCTTCAGAGCTTGCACATGAGAATCCTGTGACTGCAGTAATGTTAGCTGTATATTTGATATTCAGTCTTCCGGCAGTTAAATCTTTCATAAAGCATGCCAGGCCGTTTTTAATCACTTCGATGTCTACCGGCAGAGATGCACACAGATCATTTTTGCATTTCAAACCCTACGTCTACGAAGAGTTGATAAGAACTCTTACACACCCCTTAGACATCCAGATTACGGGTGAATTGTAATTAACATTTGAATGTCGGCCTGTGCACTTGACGTTCGGTGACTGTTGTTCTCTTACGTTCACGGGTGGTGAATGGACACAGTGTGGATAAAAACGCATAGAAATACATAATCTAAAAATCAAGTGGTGTGCATTGTACTCCATAGTTCATTTCTGCAAACACCATGTACTGAACATGTCTGTCTCTTTTAGTTTTATTGTCAGTAGTCCATTGACTCTACCATTTCCACTTTGAATGGTGTAATTATAAATGAACATGGATGTCACTCTCCTAAAATATATCGAAACCTTTGACATCTTCCCCATCCACATACTCACGCTTTGTGTGTGTGTGTATGTGTGTGTGAGACAAGTTTATTTATTACTGAATAATGAAAAATAGAATTGTGCATATGAATAAAAATAATTACAAAAAAACCACAAAGCATGTTTGGAAATTAAGACAATTAATGACAATCAGATTATACGTATGGATTTTTGCTGTCATCGATGTGCTGCAGCATGCCTTTCTAGCTTTGGCAACAGCCATGGTTGTTGCTCTGTTATTGAACTTTAGAATTCTTCATATTTTCCCATAATAATTCTCTATGCGCTACATTGAAATATGTTCCCTGTTGCGATCCAAACTTACTTGATTGGCTGACCGATGCTCATGGCACGCTTCTTTATGCACACACTCAAAGTAATCTTGGTCTCAGTAAGAGAACCTGGCTTTACATAAATTGCTGATGGCCAACATTGTGATCCCATTAATCTTGGATTTTGTTTGTTTGGTTTAGTCAAGCTGGAACTTCTTGCAAGCCTGACTTTGTTGAACCAGCTTTGTAATACAGGACCTAGAATTGGTCATCAGGAAGTAAATGAGAGAATGGTCCTAGTCTAACAAGGCATCCAACTCTATATTTCGCTGGAAAAATTCAAGTATTTTTCTGAAGGATAAAATGATAGCGGCTCTCCTGGGATATTAGCTGCAGACCTACAGCTAATACTTAGATGTCCATGTTGTGTCCAAGTTCCAGTTGGGGATGGTGTGTGGCTCAGTCATTTAGGCCCATGTGTCTGTGATCAGAAGGGCCTTGGTTTGAATCCCGCGCTTTGCAAAATAATCACATGTCTGTTGGGCCCTAAGCCCCCCCGCCTCACCCCCGGGGATTCTGGGTAAATGGCTTGACCATATTCTTGACCCCCAAACTTCATTCTGTATATGTTTGCATGTCTCAAAGGAGAGATTATGTATATGCAAAAAGCAGCATTCAAATTTACTTGTGCTTGTACAAATGACAAATATTAAGCATAATTTAATTTTCATGAACAAGTAGGAGTGTGGAACTGTGATTGTGTTTCTCTCTCCATCAGGACACCACCCTTACCCTGTGGTTCCCGTGCGCGTTTCTGGCCGCGACAGAGGCTGGGATCTCCATATGGTGTTTCATCATTGGACTGACGCTGCGAGGCCTGTGGCCTTGTGGTCATAGCTACATGAAAGATCAGGTGCCCCCTCCAGCTACCGTCTCCTAGACGCAAAACCCATCATCCTGTCCATCTCCGCCGCAGTCCGTGCTGCGCCCAACACACAAACACACACACACTCACATCCGCTCCTCCCGTGCTCTCTTAATACGTCAAGATAACCGAGGGTACTGTTACACACACATCGATTATGATGAACATAAACATTATGTATTTGTGTTTTGCCAGTTTTAGCTGCCTCTATGTGCCAGTGCTCCTAGATGTGAATATCGTATTAGGCAGGGAAATGGAAACCTTAGGTGCTTTTCTGAAAGGTGGGATGATGTTTAAAAATGGGGTTTAAAAAAAATCACCCACAACCTAGAACAAATGCAGCTCTACCAGTTCTGCGCTCAATTATATGTCTGTCATCAGTGACAGCAATTTCTTAAACAAACAAAAAGTGATGTTTTAAACTATATAGTAAAGTTAGAAATGCAGTACAGATGCCCGATTGTCTGAGCCTGAATATCGGCTATCGTCACTCCCAGCACGAGGTGGAAGAGACCGTGGCTATCAGGAAAAGGAAAGATCCAGAATGTTCCGCTCAGGAGGTACTGCTTGTTGGGCACCAACCTGCCCGCACATAAGGACTTGGGTCTCTGAGGTGAGACACACTCCCCCCCCAGGGCAGATGATTATTTTGTATGTTCATATCAGAGGTGGACATTTCAAATTCAGAAAATAAAAATCCAAACCAAGATTTCGTTTCAACCAACCAGTTTAGTATTCTGCCACTGTGATTCTTTATGCTCAGTGGGTAGGCTGGAAAAAAAAATTGGTCTGTATTTGTACTTTCTGGACCTGAAATATGCGCCTCTGGTTCATATCCATGATTATTATTATTTATTTATAATTTAAATGCACGATGCACTAGTTTAGTCAGCAATGCTAATTATAGGAAATTGCCACATCAAAAATGGTATTTGCTTGATTGTTTTGCAATCTGCATAATGTTAGGCATGTGAAATTACACGGCATACAATTAGCATTAAAGTTAAGGAACAATGCATCAAATTATTTTATGATTGATAATCTTATGCATGTGGATTAATGTACAATGTGACTTTATGTAATTCTGGATGACTACATGTTCTAAACATGTTACAGGTGGTTACTGAACTGCTGGCCAGTCCCTTCCGTGAGTCTGCAGCACAGAAAAGATGACAGACTGAGTAATGCCAAAGATTTTCTTGCTAAAGTTCCCATGCAATTTCATCACTTTTGATGGGGTGGGGGGTGGGGGGGGGGGGGGGGAATGTGTGCCCCCGATTGTACGAAAAATAATAACTTATAGTTTTGCATCAAGGAGACACACACTTTGTTGGGCGGGATTGCCTTTTTAAATAGATATCACTATCTTGTCATTGTCGTGTTTAGACTTTGTTTCCTCATGACGGCTCTTCAGGCCAATAAAATAATCTCTAATGAAATGTCAAATAACGCTGACATTCTTTGCAATGAAGCGTCTTGCAGTGCTTCTTATCAGAGGTGAGTTTGTACACTTCTGGAGGAAGAAGTCAAGCTGTTATATTACATTAATGCATATTCAATGGGGGGGACAACAATGTTCGTCTTAAATGTCACTTTCGCCTAAAATGTTATTTTTTATAACCTAAGTATTTTGTTATGAGCATAAAAGGAGACTCCTTCATACTACCTGTCTGACTGACTACAGACCTTACAAAACTCAAGAAAGTGAAGCAGCAGTGACTCTTCATTGTCGATGATGAGGCACATCAATGCCGTTGTGAGTTTGGGTTGGCGAGTGGCTAAACTTCAAAGGCCGTGAATCTGAACAAGGTTTAAATTTACATGAAGTAATGAGCATTTTATAGTATTCTTGCATGTTTGTTGTTTTTGTGTTGATTTCTTTTTTTATATACCAAATGTCATGATTGCATTTATACTTTAATAAAAAACCGTAAGCTTCACTTGAAATGTTTCATTACACACCGTTTTTTAATGTCTTTTTTTCATATCCCGTTCTAAATTCTTTTTGGATAGATGCCGATCGCCTGCATGTAATTATGTATTTATTACGTATCATAACAACTCACAAACCTCCGGGTGACTGTTGAATTGCCTAATATACCTGAGGCAAAGATTTCAAGTTACAGCAGGTTTGAAAATTTCATCTAAAGTGCAACACTTCTCAACCGACACACTACCTGCTACAGTACACAAAATGCTTGTAATGTAATTCTTTTTGTGCCAGAGCTTGTCTCCCTTAATATGAATTTAATGTTGAGTGATGGATAATTTGTATAGAGTGCAGGGAGACCTGGACCACAAATATAACTGTTAAGAATTAAAAAATTGTGTTTGATATTTATTTACTTGTTTTTGGTCTTGAAATGGAACAGCAGTCCAGCAAAGGTTTGCCCCAGGAAAGAAGTGAGTTGGTCTGACCTCCTCTGAACACTTACCAGGTTCCTTAAGGTGGTGCTTTCAAATTTAACAGCACATGAGATAATGTTTGTGTGTAGAAGCCATTTTCTTGGACTGGTTAATATCTTTAAACCCACGAACAACTCTGGTTTAAATATAATTAGTAGCAGTACAATAAATCAGAGGTTTCCTTTGAATGTTTTTCTTGTGCAATTTATGGGAAATTTCTTTAAATCTCTGAAGTCTTGATAAATGGATGCAAATTATGTCAACTATATCAGAACAGGATTTAATGTAGTACTGAGTATAAATATGGAATTCAACATTATTATTTTTTTTAGCAAACTTGACTGATGCTTAGCAGGAAATTGCAGTGCATGTAAGTGGGTATTACATGGAAATATTACATGGAAATAATGGAATCCCAGGAGAAGCTGCAGAGACATTTAGTTAACATTCATCTAATTGCAAGAAAAACGGGAGACACTGGCATGACCAAAGATACAGAGAACCGTGAGCTGGACAGCATTCCCATAACCACAGCCCACCTTGAATCTGTATAGTTATGGAACCTATATGGTCATCACTGTGACCCCAGGGATGAGTATATTCCGGTAGTATTTGAGTTTAGTAGAACACAAAGAATGAACCATTACCTGGAGAGACTGATGCTTATTTATGTAGTTAAATACATTCATCAGAAGAATGTTTCTGTCATCATCTCAGTCAATCATCTCCATCCAGTTTAATGTCCTTGTGTTCTCGCACTGACACCTATCCTTACTGTGCATCTCACATTACTACAGTAACCAAACCTGCTTTAACAACCGTAGTAAAGTATCAGCTGCAGTTGTTCACCATTATGAATACAAGTTATCACCTTTCTAGTAATGACATTGTTATATACACGGCACATATGTGAATCACACAATTTTACAGATTTCCCGAAACGCAGCGACATTCATCCTTTCTTTGAAGATGAAGGTGGATCACCACTCTCCAACTTAGCCCTCCCCCCCCATGTGATAAACGCCACGCCGTTTATCGCATAGGAACAGCGTCTCTAAAGGTCGGACTCCGGACCTTCCTTGATACCGGAAGTGACTCGGCGTTATATTGATGAACCTCCGCAACGCTGTTTGTGTTTTGTTACAGTTTAAAGGTGTTTCAGCTACTGATTGTACCTTATATATTATGCACTGGTATTAGTGAAAATATTAATCAATTTCTTCTCGTTTGTTCAAAGGGTGCGTTTATCCAGACCTTAATCTATCCGTGTCAATGCAATATTTTACGCAGCATTAATAAAGATATCTCTGCGTTTTCCATAATTAAGTCTGAAAATTGCCCGCTGTTGATCTGCGTGGGCAGCGCTGAATGCACGGCTCAAGAGCGATGCCCTGCAGCTGAAAAGCTGGATGCAGAAACCTCACCTCAGTGCAACTCCTCACCTAACGTCGACCGAGCTGTGTCAACATTTTACTACTCGATCGGTCCGCTTTGCTCTGAAATAAACGTACCCACCCCCCTTCACCCCCCCGACCCCTGTGGCGGTGGTGCGCGTCCCCGTTTCACGCGCGTCCCCGCCCAAGCCGTATGAACCTGCCGAAGACTCGGACTGCGAGCAGCCTGCAATCCGTAATTAGGCAGAAACATGGCAACGAGCGCCGCGCGCCTGGAGCTGTCTCTACCCAAGGTTAACTTCTGCTTTCTCTTCTGCTTCTACCTTACGCGTTCACGAAATATGTTTATTATTATTTACGTAATTCTATTATTTTAATTTCCTAAACCGATCGTCACGTTGTCAGCATGCAGCCGACTCCGTCCATAGGCAATATGGGTTTGTCCAGCCGACCGGATAAATCTGTTTGTTGGCGAATTCGCGAAATCGTGTGAAAAGGTGAAGGATCTGCCGTCTGGTGTTCGGCGTCCATGTTATCAGCATTGCTGTCTCTGGACTGGATACCGACATAGAAACGTGTGTGCCGGGGTGGGGGGGATGGGGAGCCGCTTCGCAGGGGGGCCGATCCGAATGGAAATGGACATTCAAAGGAAGGGAGCAATCTGTGTAAAAGGCAGATTTATTTCTGTAAAGGGCACAGAGATTGGGGCAGCTTGCCTGGATTGTTTTCTTCCCGATTTGAGATGGATTTCGCTGACATGGCGCATTGTCCAGCCGGCCGCAGACGCGTGGGAGTCAGCTGCAGTGATCATGTCTTACCGATCGCTGTAATACAAGCAGCCATTCACCGCACATTATTATGACGTAGAAACTAAATAAGTTTTGGTACGGACATATTTATTTTTATGTATATTGCACAGTGAAAAATATATTAATTACAGTTGTCGAGAGTCGATGGTCAGAGGGACCTCGCAAATATTTCTGGAAATTTAGTCAAGAAAGAAGAAAGTACAGCAGGAGTGAGGCGCTTCATGCACAGTTTGCAGGATGTGTAATATGAAAAGTGTCACTGGTGTTCAGGAGCAGGGAGATATTTTTAAAATGAAATGCATTGACATGGCTGCATCTTCTTAAGGATGAGAACTGGAGGGTGGAGATTAATGTGATTAAAAAAAAAAAAAAAAAAAAAAAAAGTGAAAATGAGTCTGTCTTTACAACCAGAACTTTTTCTTACATTTAACCCTTTTTCTTCCACAGGTCTCCCTGTCCTCTGTAAGCTGGTTAACGTCCCTGTGAGATATTTTGTCAGGGTGCAACATTTTCAGCGTGGGAGGCAGGGAGTCTTACGGAGGCCTGACCGAAGCGAACTGCCGTGGGAATGTGGAGTGTAGCGCAGCAGAGCTGACGCTGGACAGGGCTCACGGACGAGGACGGCCGGCCGGCTACTGCACTTCCTGTCAGGAATAGGATCTTTTTTTACCCAAAGCCCCCAGAGCCATGGTGGACTGTGTAGACTCCATGGGTGCAGTAGATATACACGTACGAAGGAACCCCCCCGCCCTCACTTAATGCTCCCTTCCTGATCCAGCCCCACCACGCCCCCCACCGGCTGCCGTTTCTGAGACTGACACTCGTAAAGTTCGCAATGGACCAGTTCGCTGTCCCCGTGCGGGAACGGCGTCCGGGTTTGGCGACTCTTTGGGTCGTGGCCTCGGCGCTGACGGCGTGCGCTGCCATCCGCGCCGACTCGGCGGAGAGCCACAGCATGTTTGCCTGCGAGCCGATCACCCTACGCATGTGCCAGGAGCTTTCCTACAACACCACCTTCATGCCCAACCTGCTGAACCACTATGACCAGCAGACTGCTGCCCTGGCAATGGAGGTACTGGTGGCTCTTTCTCTCTCTGGCATTGTCCTCCGTGGGGCCCCTTTCCGAGTTTCCTGTGTGTTTTTTAGGTTTGACGACTTTCGGTGTTTCTCAACCCAGTCCTTAGGGATCCCGAAACACTCCACATTTTTGCTCCCTCTCAGCTCCCAACTGGTATTTACCAGGTATTCGGTGTTGTTGATTGGCTGATTGTTTGGTGTGAGTGCTGGGAGATGTGAGGGAGCAAAAATGTGGACTGTCTCAAGGTCTCTGTGGACTGGGTTGAGAATTACTGAATATTTAAATTGTAGCAGAAACTCATTTCTAGGTGAGAAATTCAAGTAAAAATCTGCACATTTTGAGCAATAATCTTTCTGAAACACTGAGTGGGGCAATCAAAATATCTAGCTGGAATCCTGCATTGAATTTAACAGGTGTTTGGTTTTGAAGTAGTGATATATCTTTTATACTAAAACATGCTGGCAAAGGCTTACTTTTGAATAAGCGGTTTTTGTTCAGTAATGCAATTAATAGTTAATTAGTAATTCACCCCTTTTGCTGCCAGCCCCAAATCAAAGAAGACTATATACCACTTTTATTTCAGATGATTAAATTTTAATCTGTGTGAATTGTAATAGCCCCTTTTAAACTGCTGGTCTTCTGTTAAGAACCACAGGAATCCCATTTCTTGTGACACTAAAATGTCTCTCACTTTTTCTGGCTTCTCAGATCTGTCTTGTCCTCTTCTTTAACTTCCACCTGCACGTCAGGTTTTACAGCATTAGCGTTGGACACTGAGTGGGCCGTGTGAGGTACCAACTTGTGCTCAGTGGTGGTCATGTAAGGTTAATGCAAGGTTTTGAATCCTCTTGAACTAAAAAATATATATTTTAAAATCCCCCTCAGTTAGGAAAACGCAGTTGCGCAATAAATTCAATTGTTAAATGTGCGACTGTAAAGCATGCTTGATGGCAAAGGCTCAGCAGAAAATTATTATTTTATAATTATTATATAGCGTGAATTGGAGAGTCACTGAATAGCGTAATGGAAGTGTCGTTCGGTAGGAATCTTTTCTCCCTGGCCCCCCCCCCCCCCCCGGGGGAGATTGAGGGATCCGGGTAATAGCGTCCTCTTAAATAGATTTCTCTGGTGTTTTAAGAAACTGTTCTTAAAAGAAAATCAATTTATGATAATGCTCTTTTGTTCATTACGATTTCTGTCTTGGGGAAGTGTGATCACTGGCAGAAAATGAATGTGAATGGGAGGGTGTTGGTTTTATAAATTTTATAATTTTTTACAGATTTATGAAAATTAGATTTTAGAAATATGTAAAATGGCCATTTATTCCCAGTTATGCCCTCTTAAGGGTTACCTGTTTATTTTTCATTGTGAGCTACAATCTGAATTAGCAGGAGCAGGGGAGACTTGCATGTTTGTGTTTTTCCGAGAAGTCGTCCGTAACGGAACCCTACGATTATGTAACTGACGCTTAAATTCGGATGAGAATAGAATCCATGTCAGATTCGTGCCAAACACACTTCCTAGAACATCATGGGTGTATATACAGAATTTGAACTTTCACATTTTCAGTATAGGAGTTCATTCCAGATCCTGAAGATGGATTCGACAAAACAAAACAAACATTTTCACTTACCGTGATATTTTTTTTGTTAGATTGCTGATGACAATGGTATGTAATCTGATATTCTTAAGCACAACAATTCCCAGCACAGCTGTGGGATACTGGTGATGGCTATTTAGGAACTGGACCATATGTTTTTCCTTACAGTTGTTCTCTGAATTGGGTCAATCATTTACTTTTTCTGACCAGTCTAAATATCCCATCCATCCATCCATTGTCCAACCCGGTCATCCTACTGGGTCCGGAGCCTATCCCAGAAGCAACGGGCACGAGGCAGGGAACAACCCGGGATGGGGGGCCAGCCCATCGCAGGGCACACTCACACACCATTCAGGGCAATTTAGCAACTCCAATCAGCCTCAGCATGTCTTTGGACTGTGGGGGGAAACCGGAGTACCCGGAGGAAACCCCACGACGACACAGGGAGAACATGCAAACTCCGCCTGACCCAGGCGGAGACTCGAACCCAGGTCCCAGAGGTGTGAGGCAACAGTGCTAACCACTGCACCACCATGCCGCCCGTAAATATCCCTGTATACAAAATATTGTGTGCATGCTGTTCTGACTGTTTCCTAAAAAAAAATGGTGACCTTATCGTTAAAACACCCAGAAAAAATGCATTGGGGTCCCACAATTATTTTAGCTCATAATCAAACACTGCTTTGATTAAGCAACACCAAGCAACAAAACACATTTAGTATGTAAACCATTTTACAGATTTTCACAGCAATTATAGATTATTTTAGGCAAATGGATGAAATGTTAAGGCTGAAATATTTCTGTAATAAACATCCTAAGATTTGTGATACGGTTTATGCTTATAATACTTAAAGGAAAATATATGTTTAAATATTGCTTGTCACGGGCAATCCCTGACAACCGATGTGATGCATTTCAGTGGAAAGCAATGGGCAAATCTGTTGATGTAAGACTTTCTTAAATTTGATTTAGAACCTTAAGATAGATTATGAAGAACATAGAACCTTACATTCACAAGGAGGCTCTCAAATCCCGTGCATCGTCGTCCTGTTCTGGTGTATGTCCAGAACAGAGAGGCTTCTCACACAGCAAAGTTGATGTACCACTTCATAGTGCCCGAACGGTGGTCTTTGGACACGTTGAAGCTCTTGCAAGCTCGACTTTGGGTCAAGGGAAGAAAAGCAAGTAGATGGACTTTGTTTCCATTTTATTTATTTATGTATTTATTTATCAGATGCTGCTATGCAAAGCAATGTACAAGTTTTTCCAGAAAGTAGAGCTCAGTCAGTTCCTGGAGTGATTGGGTGTTTACTCAAGGTCCCAAATGCTGAAATCACTCTGTTGACCCTGGGATATAAGCCAGCGACCTTCCAGTCGCATGCTAATGTAACCGACTGAACTGCACACTACTAAAAAACCCTGCGCCCCCCCCCCCCAGACTGCGGCGATGCCAAAGTCAGAAGCTTTTCACTTCCAACACTTGGTGCATTTCATCAGAGTCAGTTGAAGCCCTGTGAGAGCAGGTGTGCCGGCTTGACTGCAGAGGTCCGCTGCCATGTGAGCGGTCATGTGACCCAGGCTGTGGTGCCATGTGAGCGGTCACGTGACCCAGGCTGTGGCGTAGCCCTGCTCACATGGACCATCTGTTACGGATGTTAAGTGACTCTGTGGAGATCCTGTGTCCACAATGTTTAGTTGACGTTCCTTCCCTGACAGGTGTGGTCGGATTCCAGTCTGCCTCATTACAACGTTTATCCTGGAAAAACACGTGGCCCTTCATGGGCTGGGTGCCGCCTTCTTGGGCTGGGTGCCGCCTTTGATGTCAGACTCTGCCCGCGTACCAATTAACAATTAATTGCCTCCTGGACATTTGTACAATTGTGAGAAAATTTGAAAGGGTTCACAAACTTTATCTCGCTTTGCCCCAAATGTGATCTGATTTTCATTTAAGTTATAATAATTAAGACAAATCTATTTAAGAGGCTCACTATTTTTCTAATTACTGGAGATATTTTGCACCATAATTTTCTTTTTTTTTTTGCTCCATTAGTTTTGATGGGAACTGATCTGATAGATTAGAACTGATGGGAAGCAATTTAGCCTGAATCTCGTCGTAAAACTGGCATCATTTCTATTCACTTTGATTTTTTCCACACTTCTGAGGTCACTGTGAGGACCTTAGTAAGGTGGTGATGCTGTCATACTTCCTTCCGTTTATGGCTTTTCCTTGATGCGTTTCAGTTCAGCAACTTTCTTTTGCCTTTGACTTTCCCTGTGGCTCAGTTTGACCGTAGTTAAAGTGAATGTCTGAGCTTGGCCTCACCCAACCCTGCCACCATCCTCTATAACAACATCCACTGCAGTCTTCAACTGAACTACAATAGACATTAAGAAAAGATAGTGAACTCACTCCCGCTGTAGAGCAGCTGTACTTGATTTCAGGTTGTCGACCTGTTCCATGGGCATATGAGTATTCCTCTAAAATTCTGAGTCTTCAGCTCCCATGCTGAAGTGTAACTGGGGACAGTCTATTGTGAAGCTGAAAGACTCAACAAACACTGATGTAAAGCTGCTGTCTATCTTTGAAAGAGGGGGGGGGGGCGCAGGTTACCGCAGCTGAACAGCAGATAAATTAAACTAATCTTGAGGGAGTCGGGACCGACCTAGAGAAGTCGTCACGCTGTGGATGAAGCAGAATCTCAGGTGTGCAGCATAATCTTGAAACCTCATCTTATTTTACAGTACTGGGATCTGAAACACACTCAGTCCTTGTAAGCCAACAAAGGACTTTTGTTAATTTCCGTGGAGTTTTAGAAATTTTTCTTGAAGATGTATCCTGTGGAATGAGTGAGGTTTTTTTTGTCAGCTCTTCAGTTGACCTGTGATGCATTGTTAAGGTCTGAAAAGGATGAGGCCCGTCTTTGCCTTGCCTGTCTATCCTCATCTCTAAGATGTTGAGGGTGGGCCTCTACGCCGGCAGCTGCAGCATTCAGATAGAGTAGAATTCCCGCATGTTGCCCTGAAATCCGATGGTTTTTCTGAACAGCATATGCTGGGATCGAGCTTTTATAGTGCACTTAAAAGAGTGAATGACTTCCTGAAGTAGTAGCCTATTCAATGCTTCTCCAACCTTCTCGTGATCTGGTTAGTAATGTAGCTGGCGGGCTGAGTATGGCAGCCATGAGTACGGAGTGTGGATTCACGGTTCGTATCACAATGATAAAGATGCAGTGGAAAGAGGAGCTCATTCTGCCAGGTTGTAATGATGGCAGACTTTCTGTAAGACTTCTCCGGAATACCCCCTAGATACAGCATCGCAGTGCAGTCCCGCATCCCTGAATGCATCAGTAATGTGCATATAAAACGCTGTAAGCCAGGAAATAAGCAGCCATTTGTGTCTCTAACCATCTGCCGCAATATGCATTGGGGCTGATGGGAGTTCTGCTGCATTTAAGAGTATTTATTTGTCAGTGGCGCACAGCCATATTTTAGTCAGAACCCCTTATGATGGCAGTTTGAATGATAGAGGGATGCCGTGTGAGAGTTTGAATGATAGATGGATGCCGTGTGAGAGTTTGAATGATAGATGGATGCCGTGTGAGAGTTTGAATGATAGAGGGATGCCGTGTGAGAGTTTGAATGATAGAGGGATGCCGTGTGAGAGTTTGAATGATAGAGGGATGCCGTGTGAGAGTTTGAATGATAGATGGATGCCGTGTGAGAGTTTGAATGATAGAGGGATGCCGTGTGAGAGTTTGAATGATAGAGGGATGCCGTGTGAGAGTTTGAATGATAGAGGGATGCCGTGTGAGGAAGCGGCACCTCCTGGACATGAGGACTCCCTGCAAGTTTGCTGTTAACTCTGTTAGATGTGTGATGTTTGAGTTCCTGTCAAGGCTGTATGGACTCGGCGCTGAGCTGTCTCTGTAGACATGCAGTAATTCTCTGGGGGGTGCCCCCCCCCCTTCCCCTTTGTTCCTCTTCCCCCCTATTTACCCTCTCTCTTGCACACCCTCATTTGCCAGGTTGCAGGGTTGCCACGGATACAGCCTTTAATTGTGTCACTACCAAAAATAAAAGGCTGACCTCACAGACTGGGAGGCGGACCTCACAGTGTCCTTTGACACCCTCCCCCCCCCCCACACACACAAACACACACATATAAAGACACAAAGAAAGAAAATACAAAGAGATGAGAACTTCATCAGAGCTTGACACCGTTTTCAGCGATGAAGTGAAATGAAACGATGCATGTTTGGGCAGGTGACATCTGGCTCAGGACTCGGTAAACCACTACACTTGGGAGAATGCAGGAATGTATTTCTGAAGAATGAAATATATTTGTCTTGGAGACTGAAAGGATCACAGTTGCAGAAGATGTTCTCGCGTTCAGCGATGTAACCCTCACCGGCACCTCAGTCCCTGCACTACCTTCATCGCCGCCGCTCCTTTCGAATCCATCTGGACGCTGGCCAGTTTGTCTCCTTCTGGTGTTTACATTTTTACTGCTTTCTCTAGCCAATTAAATAATGGACCCCCCCCCCCCACACACACACACACACACACTTATCCCACTTATCTTCAAAGCCACCGGGGTTCCAGTGTTCAGGAACAAATGAAGATTGAAGATACAAAAGCTGCTGCAGAACTTCCATCATCTATCTTCCAAGCTTTTATTGAGTAGATGCTTATGAGAGTATTACAATGTGGGCACATCCCAGATGTGCTAGAGGAGTGCATGCTAACGGAAAGGATCAGCTTCAGAATGTGATTCGGGGTACCAGGGGACAGCAGTAGCAGGGCTTACCAACCACTGGCAGACGGTTATTTTTAGCGTGACTTACCAGTATTACGGGCAAGATGTGTGCATGTAGGACACGGATTCAGTCACTCTTGGTGACTATGGATGACGCGTGTATGTTAAAGGCTGCTGGAAATTTGTGTTAAATATCATGTGTGTGTGTGTGTGTGTATATATATTGAATGAATATAATGTAAATACACATAATTTTATATATCAACATAAGTATTGGGGATGTATATATTCATACACATGTATCAGAATTATCAGAGTTCATGTCAAAGTGGGCTGTGTTGCCTAGCAGTGTTTAGTTTTTTTTCCCTGTTTATTATGGGATAGGCTAAATCTCAAAGGGTTAGCAGTAAATTTTCAAGGTGACTAGCTGCCACCACTTCAGCTGACTTGTATATCATTGGCCATGCGGTGATTTCGTAATTAACAGCCTTGGGTGCTGGGGGGGGGTTACCCATTGTGCCGCTCATAAAGGGCTGTGCGAGCCTAAGCCCCTAAATCTGCACTCACACACATGAATGGGTTTGTGTTGCCTAGTGGGGAAAAGGCTGATTCCAGTAGTCAAGGATTTTTGTACTGAAATCCTTTGACTTTCCAATCCTTCTGAGGGGTGGGGGCCAAGTGTTGCCGCGGTTTCAGTGCCTTCAGTACAGAGTTTCTGGTGAGTTGGCTAACCTGCTTTTCCATCCCCTGGTAACCTTGCCACGCCCATGGGAGGTTGGGGGGGTGGGGGTGAAGATGGGGAGTGATGTGGATCTCAGATTCCTCGCACTCCTCGACTCTTCATACAAAAACATCCCATCTCCCAGCCTGGGGGTCTTTCTCTTCATCCATCATTACCTGAAGGGGTCTGTTGGCACCCTGCTACCATGTTGACATGTTAGATGTCACGGCCCTAGGGGTTTAAAACCTGACCAAGTTAATGAGTGTGTATTTAAAATGATTTAAGTAAAATAGAAAGCAATTCTCATTCAAACTCATCTTGCCACACTTCCAGTAAGCAGAAGCAGGTGGTCATCTGTTGAGGGTTGCACACATGGAATTTGCATGCAAAAACAAGTCTGGGAAACCTTCAGGCAAGCGCATGTGAAATGTGATGTACTTATGGGATTATCCACCGAAGTTATTTTCATATCGTGTCCTCTTTTCTCTCGATTTCATAAATAATTGGGTAGATAGGGGAGAGAATGAATGATATTTTAATCCTTCTGTCAGGAGATCTCTGCAGGGCAGATTTGATGTTTTTCACCTCTTGCCAAAAACTCAACCTGATATTTTTTTATTGCACTGTCTACTCTGATTTTGTTGTGGGTTCGGCTGTTGCTACTGTACTCTGTCTGGTGCAGTTGGTGAAACGTTGATCTGGCATCTTACCTTTGGTGATGATACATAAATCGTCCCGGCTCCTGGGGTATAAGGTGGAAAGTGTAGACTGCTGTAGAGCTGAATCTGACTGACTTATGTCAGTGGATGTTTTTCAAATAATAAAAAGCAAGTGTATTTTAAATAACCAAAGGTTAAAGAAGTCAGAATTGCTCAACATTCCTAAAGTGTTGATAGGATGTAACATTTCCATACTGGTGGTATTATTGGGAGTTAAGCTTATGGAATAGTTCTTTTAGGAGATAATAATATAGAGCAGGAGTTCCCAACAGTTTTTCCTCAAGGGCCAAATTCCATCAGAAACACTAAGTCAAGGTCCACTGGGGGAAAGGTGGCTTCCCCAATGACACGGTCTAGATTCAGTCGTTTTTGGTCCTAACGTGGAGCAGAGTCCATCAGCTGGTAACCAGTGTTATAAAGCAGTGTTTCTCAACCTGCTCCTCAGGGATCCCCAGACAGTCCACATTTCTGCTCCCTGCCAGACAGTCCACATTTCTGCTCCCTGCCAGACAGTCCACATTTCTGCTCCCTGCCAGACAGTCCACATTTCTGCTCCCTGCCAGACAGTCCACACTTCTGCTCCCTGCCAGACAGTCCACACTTCTGCTCCCTTCCAGACAGTCCACATTTCTGCTCCCTGCCAGACAGTCCACATTTCTGCTCCCTGCCAGCTCCAGGTAGAAGCAAAAACATGGACTGTCTATGGGGCCTTGAGGACCAATTTGAGAAACGCTGTCATAGAGAACCTAAATGAACTGCATATTGAATGACGAGCTGCCAATGTGTGACGAAAGCCATTCTGCTCTTATTTTTGATGTGACTTTCGAATCAGGCTCCCCTAAAGTTGAGGCTATAGATCAACTTTTGGCCATATGCTCTATTTGAGCGGGGGGGGGATCAAGAGTTAAAGTAGAATAAAAGCTCCACAGAGGTCAGAGAGAAAGCTAACCCCACTCCCTCCCCCCCCAACAAAGCCACAGGAGACCCTTTGTCTTGGCCTCACAATGGATGGTTTGGGCCGTGATGTACAGCATGCATGTTCACACTCAGCATTCAGTGAGGCATCCAATGCGATGCGTTGTGACATTAGGGGAACTGAACCATGACCATGGTTCTCATTGGTGCGACAAACCATATTAATATAGTCAAAGTTCTGGGCTTATGCAGTTTCTAAAACCCATCAAAATGATTGTCAGGCCTGAGGTAAATTAGACTGGTACCATTGCCAGGAAGCACATGCCGGCAAGGAATGATGTATTAGTAAAGTTATAACTAGTGGTGCTTTTCTACTGCCGGCAAGAACCGAGCCCTCCCCAAGCCGTACCGCGAAGAGACTGTTATCCATTGTAAGTTATGCGAGCCTCCTCAACCCATACTTGCGCTGACATGGGCCTGCTTACTAGTAGGACCGAATGTGTGACTAAACCGAGCTGATTGTGTCTCCACCATCTGATTGGTGGAATTGCACAGACATATCGGTGATCTGTGTCGATATGCATGGATTATCTGAAGGAAAAAAGGCCATATATCATGCATTATTACTATTATCCCGCATCCCGTTGTATTGAAGGAAAATCGGAGCGAGCTGGAACCACGCTGTAAATACTTTCCCTTCCTGGTATGGGTCAGGTACGGGTCGGTTCCTGTATGCCAGTGGAAAAGCGCCATAGTAGTATAGAGAGCCTGGCAGTATCCTTTGGGTTGACAGTAAAATGACAAATGACATTGACACTGGGGTTTCGGCTTACTGGGGGTGAAACGAATCTGAACAAATGGATGTGCGAATTGTGGTGAACGAGGGGACAGATAAAATACGTATGAATAAAACATGGTGACGGACACATACCTCACATTTACCTGCAGCATATAATTGTAAGATTCAGCGATCGGTGACATCTGGTGTATTTCTGCCACTTTCCATGACCACCCAGAAGCGTGAGTTTCACTTTAGTGATATGTGCTTTCACTTGCACGACACCTTTAACCGTGTTTGTTTTTGTTAAATAATGCAAAGCCCTGCGTACTTCAGATGAAAAGATTAATAAATATATTCAGCAGGGTCTAGTAATAAGTGTTTTACGTATAATACATTCAGTCTCTGATCCAGCCCTAAAAGAAATGCAGCTTATGGCTATTGTACTATGTAGATTATATTACTAAGCTGTAGTATTACAAATAAAACCTGCGAATAGTAGCTACAGAAATTAATGTAAATAAACGGCTGATGTGAATTGTTAGCGCTTGCCTGGTACTGTGTGGGTAAGGCATCTGCGCAACTGATTTTATTTAATAATTTATTTTTTTCTGATGACAGATGTTTGTGAGAAAACGGTTCCACATCTTTGAGAACCACCGAGGTGGAAAAAGCCTTATAGCCTAATTTGCTTTCCGTGTAATAGATCCATTTATTTAAGGGTTCCAGTCCAGCTAGCGGTGTTTGACGTTCATCCCCACTCCCACCACATTCACAGCCCGTTTTCCTTACATTTTCATATGGCTGCCTATGCTTATTTTGAATGAAATGTAACGTCACATTAGGGTTACAGTAGCTTCTTCTCGTTCTTGAATCCTGATCTCCAAATTTTCAGTTATGAATCCCTTTTCCTAACACCATCTGCTAGGCGTGGACAGCATCTATATTCATACCTTCCAGAGATTATGTTATGCTGTATTTTCTACAATATTTTTAAACGCGACACTATTCGGGTAATTTGGAATCTCTGAGATATAATCCGGCAAATGAGTGGTTAAAGTTCAAAAATACTGTTATGCCCTATTATCTTAATAGAACCTGAGCCTGCTGACCGCTGTCTGCATGTACACCGCTTTGTGTCCGTGTAAATCCCATGTGGACCTTGAGCACGCACCGCTTGAGCACGTAAGGTGCATGTGGAAGTTTGCCAAACGTATCCACTGTGAGAGTAGCTAAGGGGTGTAACGTTCAGATTATGTTTAGATAATGACTCCTGTCTGTCATCCGCTGACTGCAGGAGTTTCTTCCAAAAGAAGTATTTCAGGAGCAGAAGTAATCAGTCCTTTAATCTTGCAACTGCTTATTCTGAGGGGGGTGGGGGGTTGGAGCTTCTGTCCCAGATAGCATAAGGCTGAATACACCCTGGATGGGGGATGAAAGTCCATCAGAGAGACTCGAACCCCCAACTCTGGAGATGTGAGTCCGCAGAGCTGCCTACTGAGGCATTGTTTTACATTCATATTATTAATCCTTTTTCATATATACATATAATCTTATGTATTTGTATTTTTTTGTTAGGACTAAAGTCCCACAATCCACACCAGTTATCAAAGATTTTCTAAGATTTTTGCAAGCTATGTTGTAGCGAGTTAGCAGTCCCATTGGTACCGGGGGTATTCCGTGATTTTTTTTAAAGCTGGGTGCATAAGACGTGCCAACCTTTTCAATAGCCAATGACATATTTTGAATTGGTGAGTGACAGGTGACAGAGCACTCTGGGGTCCAATCAGCTTTCAGTAGGCCTGACCCCTGTATATGTCCCTGATTGGTGCTATTCCAGAGCTGATGCACTTCAGCCCCGGGTCCTCCTTGATCTGAATACGGTGAGATGCCAGACTGTGGCAGCCTTCAGAGCGGTGTCTTGGCGACGCTGGTGCAACGTTAGCATATGGTCATAAATAATAAGTGGGGCTGCTTCCGTTTTGCCCCGATCTCTTGCTACATCACTAGCATCTCCGCCCCACCTTTGTAGGATCAACCCATCTGCTTTGTAGCACATAGATTAGGTCTGATGTAGTTCTTAACTGAAAGACATTCAATATCCAAAGATGGTCTTGTTTGGCAATAACTTGAAAGTATTTGTAATGCAGTTGGTTTATAAATAAATTTAATCTGAGAATTATATACTGTGATGATAAGTGGAAACATTTCACTTGTTTCACCAAGTAGTCTCTCTGCCTAATCTTAAACGTTGGTAAAGTGAGCCCTGCGATATTTACAATACACGCTTTTGCTTTGGACGTTAATTCAGGCCCCTGTTGTGTATTTTTCTGAGCCCTTAATCCCAGCTGCTCCAAGGGATGCTGACTCCATGCTTTCCTCACTTGTGTGTCACTCAGATAAATAAATAAAAGCTTAAAGTGAATGGGGAAGCATGTGGGCATGGTTCTTTGGTTTAAAGCCAAGCCATAATTTCCTCTTGTCTTCTATAACGGTGAATGGAATAGTGCAGGGTTATTCAAATCACGATCCTCGAGGTCCAAACACTGCTGGTTTTCCAGCCTTCCTTTACCTGTCAGTCAGATGTGAAGCCTCTGACCAATCAGAATCAGTAATTATTAAACTAACTACCTGGGAGAACTGAAAACAAGGCCTGGATTTGGAATCGAGGTCCAGATTTGAAGAACCCTGGAATAGTGCTTTCCTGAGAGATTTTTACAGTAACGATTAAGGCACGACAAGCTGTACAATATACTCTGCATATGTATCATTTATGTCTTGGGTTGCATTAACCCACTTATACCATAGTTACCACACATTTAGCTCTCACCTTTGCACCTAAAGACATAATTTTCATGTTCACAAGCAGAAAATGCATTTATTAAGAGAACTGCTTTATCCCACCGAATGGTTAAACATTTCCGTTTAGGTTCCAGCCATTTTAAAAAGTATCGTGAGTTAGAATTAAAGATCATAATCATACATTGGTTTATTGCTGTTTGCTTGCAGTTATAGAAAATGAGTCGGCACCATTCTGACCAATCAGATTAGATCATTTACAGTCGACACACCTTCCCCTCCCCATGACAACTCTGTCCTCGGTCCCCATGCAGCCTTTCCACCCCATGGTGAACCTGCAGTGCTCCCCGGACCTGCGGCCCTTCCTGTGCTCCCTCTTCGCCCCTGTGTGCACCGAGTACGGCCGCGTGTCGCTGCCCTGCCGCAGCCTCTGTGTTCACGCCCGGCGCGACTGCCTGAAGCTGATGGAGATGTTTGGTGTTCCCTGGCCGGAGGAGATGGACTGCAGCAGGTCAGCTGACTCATTTTCCGCTGCCTCCTTCCCAAACATCACTAATGGCACTTTTTAAATAATATTATTCCATCCATTTTCCGTAATCACTACAGGGATGTGGTGAGTGGCATAATTACGTTATAAAATGCATTCATCTGACCGCTCTATCAGCTACGTACTGGCAGGTAAGCACGACAACTGGGGAAAGTAAAAATTGGCCCAGAATGATTCAGATTCAACTTATTTCTCTGTCCGAAATGTCACATTTTTTTCTCACGAAAATTAAGGATATTTTTTGCTTTTTTTTTTTGCCAACCTATGGCTTATCGTTATTTTTTTCCGAACTATATCTCAAACATGATAATGACTCTTTTTGTCTTTATTTGGTATTGCAATAAAACATTTTGACTTAAATCTAACATGGGCTATATATATCTATTTTTTCCCTGCCAGTACCTACAGCAAGGAAGTGTGGAATATCACGATAAAGCAAGAAACGTATAGAAACACCTACTAGAAATGGTATCACAATGACACTTAGCATCTCTCCTCTCCAGGTTCCCTGACTGCGACGAGTCGTACCCGCGCCCCGTGGACCTGCTTGCCAGCACCGAGCCCACCGACCAGTCGTCCATGTCCGTGCAGCGCGATTACGGCTTCTGGTGCCCCCGCGAGCTGAAGATGGAACCAGAGCTGAGCTACTCCTTCCTGGGGGTGCGCGACTGTTCGCCGCCCTGCCCCAATATGTACTTCCGCCGCGAGGAGCTCAAGTTCGCCCGCTACTTCATTGGCGTCGTCTCCATCTTCTGCCTGTCTGCCACCCTCTTCACCTTCCTCACCTTCCTCATCGACGTCACCCGATTCCGCTACCCGGAGAGGCCCATCATCTTCTACGCCGTGTGCTACATGATGGTGTCCCTGGCATTTTTCCTGGGCTTCCTGCTGGAGGACCGCGTGGCCTGCAATGCCGCTAGCCCCGGCCAGTACCGGGCCTCCACCGTCACCCAGGGCTCGCACAACAAGGCCTGCACGCTTCTCTTCATGGTGCTCTACTTTTTCACCATGGCCGGCAGTGTCTGGTGGGTCATCCTCACTATCACCTGGTTCCTGGCTGCTGTGCCCAAGTGGGGCAGCGAGGCCATCGAGAAGAAGGCTCTCCTCTTCCACGCCTGCGCCTGGGGCATCCCGGGCACACTGACCGTGACCCTGACCGCTATGAACAAGATCGAGGGCGACAACGTGAGCGGCGTGTGCTTCGTGGGCCTCTACGACGTGGCAGCCCTGCGCTGGTTCGTGTTGGCGCCGCTCTGTGTCGACGTGCTGCTGGGCATGGTGCTGCTCCTGGCCGGCATCGTGGCACTGAATCGCGTGCGCATGGAGATCCCGCTGGAGAAGGAGAACCAGGACAAGTTGGTCAAGTTCATGATCCGCATTGGCATCTTCTCCGTGCTCTACCTGGTGCCCCTGCTGGTTGTCATCGGCTGCTACTTCTACGAGCAAAGCTACCGGGCCGTGTGGGAGACCACCTGGGTGATGGAGCGCTGCCGCGAGTACCACATCCCCTGCCCCTACCAGGTACTGCCCCCTACTGGTCTACTTCTTGCCTCACTCATCTTTTGTCTTTCTGTGCTCATAAAAAATCATTTCAACATGAGCGAGGCCCTTAATCCCCAGTTGCTCCTGGGACTGCCTGACCCCTGCTTTCAAGTCGCTTTGGATAAATGTGTCTTGAGAACATGACGCTGTGTCGTTGGGTTCGCTGAGTGGATAAGCGTTTCATTTGTGAATGTTGACAATGACCTCGTAGTGACTGATAAGATGGGTTTAGTCACAAGCGATTTAATCACATCTGCTGCTATCGGAGTAGCTCCATCTGCAGCTTCCCTTGGTCTGCGTGACTGTACTGGGCTCGTCTACCAGGGCTGCAGAGCCCAGGGACGGGGGGGGTTAGGTGGAGCTGCAGCGTTCACATTTATCAGAAAGAAGATCAGCAGTGAGATGTGGAGTCTCGGTCTGGAAACTGACAAACAAACGTACAGACAGGCAACTGATTGTACAACTATGTCACGTTTCGAGGAGAGTGATTTACCAGCGATTTTTAAAAAAAGTAAATTAATAAGTAAGTCTTTTGTCTGTAGGGGCCGTGTGTGGCTGGTTAAGCCTGACCCTTGCTGACTGTATGGAGTTTGCATGTTCTGAGTGTTTTGTGGTTTCATCAGGTCTCTCTTGTTACCCCCACAATCCAAAGACATGCAGTTCGGCTAATCGGCGTCTCTAGTGTGTGACTGTGTGTGTATGAGGTCTGCAGTGCACTGGCCTCCCATCCAGTGTGTACCCCACAGTATCTGGGCTGCTCTTCAAGTCCCCTGCTACCCTGACTGGGGTGAGGGTTAGGGAGTATGGATGGTTATAATTTTGTTACTTCAACAAGAATCTTTCATGAAACGCATGAAGTCTACACATTTTTCAAAATGAATCGAGTCGCATCTTTCGCAGAAGATGTTGTTGTGATTTTGCATGAAATTGACTAATAAGCGCTGGCACTGTGCCAGCTTGGCTTCTCATTCTTGTTTAAAATTAGTGCCCTTTTCTTTTGTTACTAGGCAACAACAGCACAGTCGCATCCATGTTTGCTCTGTATGGCCAAATTCACTTTGGAGCTTTTGATATTGAAACATTCACGAAACTACTAAATATGATGGCACGTCATAAGGTTGAAACGCAATTAACTGTAAACAAACACTGAGGATGATAAGTTATTGTGAAGTATGAGCCAATGGACTCGTAAGGGCTTGCTGTAAGCGAGCATTTGATTGGATGGAAACTAAACCTGGGACTGAACATATACGCCTACACCGAATGAACGACTGAGAGTCTCTCATTCGCCTGGACTCCCTCTCGGTCATATCCGAATGAGAGAGCCATACTTTGGTGACTGAAATACACCATCTACTGGTGTAGTACATAGCCTTTGTGTGTAGCAACTTCCCGTATGTTGCAGTTTATAATGATTTAACCAAGGTACATTAGAGTTTGGACTTGTAATGAGCTTTCAGGCTTGCGTTATTAACAAACATGAGTAGCTAAGGTACAGCGTTGCCAAGACTAAAATTGTAATTTAATAACAAACTGTATTTAGCAGTACTATTTTTTTCTACATATTGGTACACAATATATCTATTTTACGCAAATAAGAAGAAAGAGTTTATCAACAAATCAGAACGAATCTTATAGGTGAACTGAATCAAATGTGCTGTGTCCCAAAGAGTCATTTTGTCCGTCCTTAATCGTTCGTAATAACGAACGAATGCGATCCACGTGACCCTCGTGAAAACACTGCGCAGCTTTAGTGCCTCGTCGGTTCCAGGTGCAGTACAGTACCGTCTGTAGTTACTTTTATTGTAAACGTAATTATTATTATGTACATACTGTATAATTATTTTGTCCAGCTTACCTACAAATTAAACTTAGACAGATTTGGGAATCCCATTCATAACCTGGGGGCTGCCTGTATTCAGGTATTCTTATTATAGTATGTGATTAGTTTACAGTTGGTGGCCAACAGTAAAACATTCTGGCATTCATACATTTTAAGATTTTTAACTATTTTTCTTGTGTATACAGCACATAGAGCACAAATGAACATACATATAGTGTAAATATGGTGCACATTAATTTTAATTTAAAAAAGTACACAGGACAAAGATGGAATATACTGAAATACAGAATATTAAAATATTAAGGAAATGAATGTCTGAATAATAACATTCAAGAGCATGGACTGCACATCCCATCATGCAGCTCTCTCTCCCTCTGCCTCCCTGGGACAGGTGGAGCAGACCAGCAGGCCAGACCTGGTGCTGTTCCTCATGAAGTACCTCATGGTGCTGGTGGTGGGTATCCCTTCGGTCTTCTGGGTGGGCAGCAAGAAGACCTGCTTTGAGTGGGCCAGCTTCTTCCATGGCCACAGGAAGCACAAAGAGTGAGTGGGCTGTCTGTCACCCTCACGTGTCGTCACCGCCGCCTCCCGTGACACTGCTCAGTGGGTTTGGGTGCTGTGCCTGTAATCCGAAGGTCTCTGGTTCGAATCCCAGGGTCAATAGAGTGATTTCACCATTGAGCCCCTGAGCAAGGCCCTTAACTGCCGATTGCTCCAGGGACAGTCTGACACCGATTTATATTATATGTTGCTTTTGATAAAAGTGTTTGTTAAATGTAAGTCTTCGATTCGCTGTGCTGATGCTCCTCCCCATTTTCCCTTAATTTTAGCACCATTGCAGTAGCAGCCTGCATGAGCGATATTTTTTTCATATTTTATTTATATTCCCCATTTTGAAGCAAAGCAACTTAAAAGGGTTTAATATTGAAATAATCATGTGGATTTGCGACGTCTCAGCCGCTCCCATCTTCCGCTTCCCCTCACACAGCAGCGGCGTCAACGAGAGCCGGCAGGTGCTACAGGAGCCTGACTTCGCCCAGTCGCTGCTGCGTGACGTCCATGTGCCCATCGCACGCAAGTCCCGCGGCACGTCCACGCAGGGCACGTCCACGCACGCCTCCTCCACCCATCTGGCCATGCTGGACGAGCAGCGCAGCCGCACCGGCAGCGTCCATAGCAAAATGAGCAGCTACCATGGTAGCCTGCACCGCTCACGGGATGGCAGGTGGGGCGCCCCCTAGTGTCCCCCAACGGGAGACACCATTTAGTAGCTATAGATTAAGAATTGATTTTGTTTGCATTATTAGTATTATTATAATAAATAATATAATAACATCAGAGAAGCGGAGCTACGGACTGCCTCATTTACATATAGCTAAACAAATACCTAAATGGAAAAATAAAAAAAATAATTAACCCATAAATAAATTATTTAAATTTATGAAAGTATTATCATAATATGTTAAGACATGAAAATGCGAATGCGTGTATCGTTCTGAGACGAGCCGCAGCCTGGTATTTAAGACTAGATGTACTTCGGTGGTAACTCATTTTACATCGACAGTAACTGCGAATATCTTCGGTCTGGCCGATGGACCCATCTGACAGAAGCTGAACCTGCCATTCAAAATACCTTTTCCTTTGTTCATCATTTTTCCCGAGCTGTCATCCCACTCAACAGGTGTTAATGGCGTTAAAATCATTAGTCAGGTTATGGTGGGTGGTCTGGCCAAGAAATGATAAAACCAAGAGGGAAGTGGGTTCATACATATCACCCCTGGAAAAGAAAGTCTATGGGAATTAGGGTTAGGCCAAACTTCACACCCCCACCGACAATAGTGTGTTCCCCACCACCCCAGTCTGAAAACAGTGTACCTTACCTTGGTCCAAGATTAACAGGACAAGCACTTTAAGGAAATAATAATTGACACTTTATTAATCCCCTAAGAAAAACCTCCTTTGACTCCCTTCACTGAAAGCAAGCTCAGACATATCAAGACCAGGCTTGAACCAGCAACCTTCTAATCACAGGTCCAGAGGTTTAGCCCACTAAGTTAAAGTAGGGGGGTGGTTAGCAACACTTAGGGCCCCCACCTTATTATTAAACAAGTGTGAGAGCAGCAAGACTCACGACAATAATACACAACCCTTAACCCTTCTTTTCATATAAACCAACAGGCAGACCAAGGCTGGGCTTGAACCCATGACTTTCTGATCCCAAGCACAGACACTTAGCCCACTAAGCCACACAAGCCAGTACAGACACTTAACCACTCGGTCTCCTACTTTAGCTGAAACGGCACCAGTGCATAACTAATGGTGAGGAAGGAACATCCAGGCAAAATCAAAATAAAGGATGGGGGTGGCTTGGTAGGGTAGTGGTTAGCAACAGTGCCTCACACTCCCAGGACCAGGGTTCAAGCCTCTCCTCCCCATGCACAACCAACATGCCAAAACAGATGACCACCACCCTCAGCCACCCCCCCCCCCCCCAGAATATACAGTTAGGAAAAAATCAATTGCCACACTTAGGGCCCCCACCTTATTATTAAACAAGTGTGAGAGCAGCAAGACTTATAATAATAATACACAACCCTTAATCCTTCTTTTCCTATAAACCAACAGGCAGGCCAAGGCTGGGCTTGAACCCATGACCTTCTGATCACAAGCACAGACACTTAGCCAACTAAGCCACACAAGCCAGTACAGAAACTCAACAACTCGGTCTCCTACTTTACCTGAAACGGCACCAGTGCCTAACTAATGGTGAGGAAGGAACCTCCAGGCAAAATCAAAATAAAGGAGGGGGGTGGCTTGGTAGGGTAGTGGTTAGCAACAGTGCCTCACACTCCCAGGACCAGGGTTCAAGCCTCTCCTCCCCATGCACAACCAACACCCCAACAACATGTGGAGGCCAAGACAGATGACCACCACCCTCAGGCCCCCCCCCCCCCCCCCCCAGAATATACAGTTAGGAAAAAATCAATTGCTGCACTTAGGGCCCCCACCTTATTATTAAACAAGTGTGAGAGCAGCAAGACTTATAATAATACATAACCCTTAATCCTTCTTTTCCTATAAACCAACAAGCAGGCCAAGGCTGGGCTTGAACCCATGACCTTCTGATCACAAGCACAGACACTTAGCCAACTAAGCCACACAAGCCAGTACAGAAACTCAACAACTCGGTCTCCTACTTTACCTGAAACGGCACCAGTGCCTAACTAATGGTGAGGAAGGAACCTCCAGGCAAAATCAAAATAAAGGATGGGGGTGGCTTGGTAGGGTAGTGGTTAGCAACAGTGCCTCACACTCCCAGGACCAGGGTTCAAGCCTCTCCTCCCCATGCACAACCAACATGCCAAGACAGATGACCACCACCCTCAGGGCCCCCCCCCCCCCCCCAGAATATACAGTTAGGAAAAAATCAATTGCTGCACTTAGGGCCCCCACCTTATTATTAAACAAGTGTGAGAGCAGCAAGACTTATAATAATACATAACCCTTAATCCTTCTTTTCCTATAAACCAACAGGCAGGCCAAGGCTGGGCTTGAACCCATGACCTTCTGATCACAAGCACAGACACTTAGCCAACTAAGCCACACAAGCCAGTACAGAAACTCAACAACTCGGTCTCCTACTTTACCTGAAACGGCACCAGTGCCTAACTAATGGTGAGGAAGGAACCTCCAGGCAAAATCAAAATAAAGGATGGGGGTGGCTTGGTAGGGTAGTGGTTAGCAACAGTGCCTCACACTCCCAGGACCAGGGTTCAAGCCTCTCCTCCCCATGCACAACTAACATGCCAAGACAGATGACCACCACCCTCAGGGCCCCCCCCCCCAGAATATACAGTTAGGAAAAAATCAATTGCCACACTTAGGGCCCCCACCTTATTATTAAACAAGTGTGAGAGCAGCAAGACTTATAATAATAATACACAACCCTTAATCCTTCTTTTCCTATAAACCAACAGGCAGGCTAAGGCTGGGCTTGAACCCATGACCTTCTGATCACAAGCATAGACACTTAGCCCACTAAGCCACACAGGCCAATACAGAAACTCAACAACTTGGTCTCCTAGTTTAGCTGAAACAGCACCGGTGCATAACTAATGGTGAGGAAGGAACATCCAGGCAAAATCAAAATAAAGGAGGGGGGTGGCTTGGTAGGGTAGTGGTTAGCAACAGTGCCTCACACTCCCAGGACCAGGGTTCAAGCCTCTCCTCCCCATGCACAACCAACACCCCAACAACATGTGGAGGCCAAGACAGATGACCACCACCCTCAGGCCCCCCCCCCCCCCCCCCCCCCCCCAGAATATACAGTTAGGAAAAAATCAATTGCTGCACTTAGGGCCCCCACCTTATTATTAAACAAGTGTGAGAGCAGCAAGACTTATAATAATACATAACCCTTAATCCTTCTTTTCCTATAAACCAACAAGCAGGCCAAGGCTGGGCTTGAACCCATGACCTTCTGATCACAAGCACAGACACTTAGCCAACTAAGCCACACAAGCCAGTACAGAAACTCAACAACTCGGTCTCCTACTTTACCTGAAACGGCACCAGTGCCTAACTAATGGTGAGGAAGGAACCTCCAGGCAAAATCAAAATAAAGGATGGGGGTGGCTTGGTAGGGTAGTGGTTAGCAACAGTGCCTCACACTCCCAGGACCAGGGTTCAAGCCTCTCCTCCCCATGCACAACCAACATGCCAAGACAGATGACCACCACCCTCAGGGCCCCCCCCCCCCCCCAGAATATACAGTTAGGAAAAAATCAATTGCTGCACTTAGGGCCCCCACCTTATTATTAAACAAGTGTGAGAGCAGCAAGACTTATAATAATACATAACCCTTAATCCTTCTTTTCCTATAAACCAACAGGCAGGCCAAGGCTGGGCTTGAACCCATGACCTTCTGATCACAAGCACAGACACTTAGCCAACTAAGCCACACAAGCCAGTACAGAAACTCAACAACTCGGTCTCCTACTTTACCTGAAACGGCACCAGTGCCTAACTAATGGTGAGGAAGGAACCTCCAGGCAAAATCAAAATAAAGGATGGGGGTGGCTTGGTAGGGTAGTGGTTAGCAACAGTGCCTCACACTCCCAGGACCAGGGTTCAAGCCTCTCCTCCCCATGCACAACTAACATGCCAAGACAGATGACCACCACCCTCAGGGCCCCCCCCCCCAGAATATACAGTTAGGAAAAAATCAATTGCCACACTTAGGGCCCCCACCTTATTATTAAACAAGTGTGAGAGCAGCAAGACTTATAATAATAATACACAACCCTTAATCCTTCTTTTCCTATAAACCAACAGGCAGGCTAAGGCTGGGCTTGAACCCATGACCTTCTGATCACAAGCACAGACACTTAGCCAACTAAGCCACACAAGCCAGTACAGAAACTCAACAACTCGGTCTCCTACTTTACCTGAAACGGCACCAGTGCCTAACTAATGGTGAGGAAGGAACCTCCAGGCAAAATCAAAATAAAGGAGGGGGGTGGCTTGGTAGGGTAGTGGTTAGCAACAGTGCCTCACACTCCCAGGACCAGGGTTCAAGCCTCTCCTCCCCATGCACAACCAACACCCCAACAACATGTGGAGGCCAAGACAGATGACCACCACCCTCAGGGCCCCCCCCCCCCCCCCCAGAATATACAGTTAGGAAAAAATCAATTGCCACACTTAGGGCCCCCACCTTATTATTAAACAAGTGTGAGAGCAGCAAGACTTATAATAATAATACACAACCCTTAATCCTTCTTTTCCTATAAACCAACAGGCAGGCCAAGGCTGGGCTTGAACCCATGACCTTCTGATCACAAGCACAGACACTTAGCCAACTAAGCCACACAAGCCAGTACAGAAACTCAACAACTCGGTCTCCTACTTTACCTGAAACGGCACCAGTGCCTAACTAATGGTGAGGAAGGAACCTCCAGGCAAAATCAAAATAAAGGAGGGGGGTGGCTTGGTAGGGTAGTGGTTAGCAACAGTGCCTCACACTCCCAGGACCAGGGTTCAAGCCTCTCCTCCCCATGCACAACCAACACCCCAACAACATGTGGAGGCCAAGACAGATGACCACCACCCTCAGGGCCCCCCCCCCCAGAATATACAGTTAGGAAAAAATCAATTGCCACACTTAGGGCCCCCACCTTATTATTAAACAAGTGTGAGAGCAGCAAGACTTATAATAATAATACACAACCCTTAATCCTTCTTTTCCTATAAACCAACAGGCAGGCTAAGGCTGGGCTTGAACCCATGACCTTCTGATCACAAGCACAGACACTTAGCCAACTAAGCCACACAAGCCAGTACAGAAACTCAACAACTCGGTCTCCTACTTTACCTGAAACGGCACCAGTGCCTAACTAATGGTGAGGAAGGAACCTCCAGGCAAAATCAAAATAAAGGAGGGGGGTGGCTTGGTAGGGTAGTGGTTAGCAACAGTGCCTCACACTCCCAGGACCAGGGTTCAAGCCTCTCCTCCCCATGCACAACCAACACCCCAACAACATGTGGAGGCCAAGACAGATGACCACCACCCTCAGGGCCCCCCCCCCCCCCCAGAATATACAGTTAGGAAAAAATCAATTGCCACACTTAGGGCCCCCACCTTATTATTAAACAAGTGTGAGAGCAGCAAGACTTATAATAATAATACACAACCCTTAATCCTTCTTTTCCTATAAACCAACAGGCAGGCCAAGGCTGGGCTTGAACCCATGACCTTCTGATCACAAGCACAGACACTTAGCCAACTAAGCCACACAAGCCAGTACAGAAACTCAACAACTCGGTCTCCTACTTTACCTGAAACGGCACCAGTGCCTAACTAATGGTGAGGAAGGAACCTCCAGGCAAAATCAAAATAAAGGAGGGGGGTGGCTTGGTAGGGTAGTGGTTAGCAACAGTGCCTCACACTCCCAGGACCAGGGTTCAAGCCTCTCCTCCCCATGCACAACCAACACCCCAACAACATGTGGAGGCCAAGACAGATGACCACCACCCTCAGGGCCCCCCCCCCCCCCCCAGAATATACAGTTAGGAAAAAATCAATTGCCACACTTAGGGCCCCCACCTTATTATTAAACAAGTGTGAGAGCAGCAAGACTTATAATAATAATACACAACCCTTAATCCTTCTTTTCCTATAAACCAACAGGCAGGCCAAGGCTGGGCTTGAACCCATGACCTTCTGATCACAAGCACAGACACTTAGCCAACTAAGCCACACAAGCCAGTACAGAAACTCAACAACTCGGTCTCCTACTTTACCTGAAACGGCACCAGTGCCTAACTAATGGTGAGGAAGGAACCTCCAGGCAAAATCAAAATAAAGGAGGGGGGTGGCTTGGTAGGGTAGTGGTTAGCAACAGTGCCTCACACTCCCAGGACCAGGGTTCAAGCCTCTCCTCCCCATGCACAACCAACACCCCAACAACATGTGGAGGCCAAGACAGATGACCACCACCCTCAGGGCCCCCCCCCCCAGAATATACAGTTAGGAAAAAATCAATTGCCACACTTAGGGCCCCCACCTTATTATTAAACAAGTGTGAGAGCAGCAAGACTTATAATAATAATACACAACCCTTAATCCTTCTTTTCCTATAAACCAACAGGCAGGCTAAGGCTGGGCTTGAACCCATGACCTTCTGATCACAAGCACAGACACTTAGCCAACTAAGCCACACAAGCCAGTACAGAAACTCAACAACTCGGTCTCCTACTTTACCTGAAACGGCACCAGTGCCTAACTAATGGTGAGGAAGGAACCTCCAGGCAAAATCAAAATAAAGGAGGGGGGTGGCTTGGTAGGGTAGTGGTTAGCAACAGTGCCTCACACTCCCAGGACCAGGGTTCAAGCCTCTCCTCCCCATGCACAACCAACATGCCAAGACAGATGACCACCACCCTCAGGCCCCCCCCCCCCCAGAATATACAGTTAGGAAAAAATCAATTGCCGCACTTAGGGCCCCCACCTTATTATTAAACAAGTGTGAGAGCAGCAAGATTTATAATAATAATACACAACCCTTAATCCTTCTTTTCCTATAAACCAACAGGCAGGCCAAGGCTGGGCTTGAACCCATGACCTTCTGATCACAAGCACAGACACTTAGCCAACTAAGCCACACAAGCCAGCACAGAAACTCAACAACTCGGTCTCCTACTTTACCTGAAACGGCACCAGTGCCTAACTAATGGTGAGGAAGGAACCTCCAGGCAAAATCAAAGTAAAGGAGGGGGGTGGCTTGGTAGGGTAGTGGTTAGCAACAGTGCCTCACACTCCCAGGACCAGGGTTCAAGCCTCTCCTCCCCATGCACAACCAACACCCCAACAACATGTGGAAGCCAAGACAGATGACCACCACCCTCAGGGCCCCCCCCCCCCAGAATATACAGTTAGGAAAAAATCAATTGCCGCACTTAGGGCCCCCACCTTATTATTAAACAAGTGTGAGAGCAGCAAGACTTATAATAATAATACACAACCCTTAATCCTTCTTTTCCTATAAACCAACAGGCAGGCCAAGGCTGGGCTTGAACCCATGACCTTCTGATCACAAGCACAGACACTTAGCCAACTAAGCCACACAAGCCAGTACAGAAACTCAACAACTCGGTCTCCTACTTTACCTGAAACGGCACCAGTGCCTAACTAATGGTGAGGAAGGAACCTCCAGGCAAAATCAAAATAAAGGAGGGGGGTGGCTTGGTAGGGTAGTGGTTAGCAACAGTGCCTCACACTCCCAGGACCAGGGTTCAAGCCTCTCCTCCCCATGCACAACCAACACCCCAACAACATGTGGAGGCCAAGACAGATGACCACCACCCTCAGGGCCCCCCCCCCCAGAATATACAGTTAGGAAAAAATCAATTGCCACACTTAGGGCCCCCACCTTATTATTAAACAAGTGTGAGAGCAGCAAGACTTATAATAATAATACACAACCCTTAATCCTTCTTTTCCTATAAACCAACAGGCAGGCCAAGGCTGGGCTTGAACCCATGACCTTCTGATCACAAGCACAGACACTTAGCCAACTAAGCCACACAAGCCAATACAGAAACTCAACAACTCGGTCTCCTACTTTACCTGAAACGGCACCAGTGCCTAACTAATGGTGAGGAAGGAACCTCCAGGCAAAATCAAAATAAAGGAGGGGGGTGGCTTGGTAGGGTAGTGGTTAGCAACAGTGCCTCACACTCCCAGGACCAGGGTTCAAGCCTCTCCTGCCCATGCACAACCAACACCCCAACAACATGTGGAGGCCAAGACAGATGACCACCACCCTCAGGGCCCCCCCCCCCCAGAATATACAGTTAGGAAAAAATCAATTGCCACACTTAGGGCCCCCACCTTATTATTAAACAAGTGTGAGAGCAGCAAGACTTATAATAATAATACACAACCCTTAATCCTTCTTTTCCTATAAACCAACAGGCAGGCCAAGGCTGGGCTTGAACCCATGACCTTCTGATCACAAGCACAGACACTTAGCCAACTAAGCCACACAAGCCAGTACAGAAACTCAACAACTCGGTCTCCTACTTTACCTGAAACGGCACCAGTGCCTAACTAATGGTGAGGAAGGAACCTCCAGGCAAAATCAAAATAAAGGAGGGGGGTGGCTTGGTAGGGTAGTGGTTAGCAACAGTGCCTCACACTCCCAGGACCAGGGTTCAAGCCTCTCCTCCCCATGCACAACCAACACCCCAACAACATGTGGAGGCCAAGACAGATGACCACCACCCTCAGGGCCCCCCCCCCCAGAATATACAGTTAGGAAAAAATCAATTGCCACACTTAGGGCCCCCACCTTATTATTAAACAAGTGTGAGAGCAGCAAGACTTATAATAATAATACACAACCCTTAATCCTTCTTTTCCTATAAACCAACAGGCAGGCCAAGGCTGGGCTTGAACCCATGACCTTCTGATCACAAGCACAGACACTTAGCCAACTAAGCCACACAAGCCAATACAGAAACTCAACAACTCGGTCTCCTACTTTACCTGAAACGGCACCAGTGCCTAACTAATGGTGAGGAAGGAACCTCCAGGCAAAATCAAAATAAAGGAGGGGGGTGGCTTGGTAGGGTAGTGGTTAGCAACAGTGCCTCACACTCCCAGGACCAGGGTTCAAGCCTCTCCTGCCCATGCACAACCAACACCCCAACAACATGTGGAGGCCAAGACAGATGACCACCACCCTCAGGGCCCCCCCCCCCCAGAATATACAGTTAGGAAAAAATCAATTGCCACACTTAGGGCCCCCACCTTATTATTAAACAAGTGTGAGAGCAGCAAGACTTATAATAATAATACACAACCCTTAATCCTTCTTTTCCTATAAACCAACAGGCAGGCCAAGGCTGGGCTTGAACCCATGACCTTCTGATCACAAGCACAGACACTTAGCCAACTAAGCCACACAAGCCAGTACAGAAACTCAACAACTCGGTCTCCTACTTTACCTGAAACGGCACCAGTGCCTAACTAATGGTGAGGAAGGAACCTCCAGGCAAAATCAAAATAAAGGAGGGGGGTGGCTTGGTAGGGTAGTGGTTAGCAACAGTGCCTCACACTCCCAGGACCAGGGTTCAAGCCTCTCCTCCCCATGCACAACCAACACCCCAACAACATGTGGAGGCCAAGACAGATGACCACCACCCTCAGGGCCCCCCCCCCCCAGAATATACAGTTAGGAAAAAATCAATTGCCACACTTAGGGCCCCCACCTTATTATTAAACAAGTGTGAGAGCAGCAAGACTTATAATAATAATACACAACCCTTAATCCTTCTTTTCCTATAAACCAACAGGCAGGCCAAGGCTGGGCTTGAACCCATGACATTCTGATCACAAGCACAGACACTTAGCCAACTAAGCCACACAAGCCAGTACAGAAACTCAACAACTCGGTCTCCTACTTTACCTGAAACGGCACCAGTGCCTAACTAATGGTGAGGAAGGAACCTCCAGGCAAAATCAAAATAAAGGAGGGGGGTGGCTTGGTAGGGTAGTGGTTAGCAACAGTGCCTCACACTCCCAGGACCAGGGTTCAAGCCTCTCCTCCCCATGCACAACCAACATGCCAAGACAGATGACCACCACCCTCAGGCCCCCCCCCCCCCAGAATATACAGTTAGGAAAAAATCAATTGCCGCACTTAGGGCCCCCACCTTATTATTAAACAAGTGTGAGAGCAGCAAGACTTATAATAATAATACACAACCCTTAATCCTTCTTTTCCTATAAACCAACAGGCAGGCCAAGGCTGGGCTTGAACCCATGACCTTCTGATCACAAGCACAGACACTTAGCCAACTAAGCCACACAAGCCAGTACAGAAACTCAACAACTCGGTCTCCTACTTTACCTGAAACGGCACCAGTGCCTAACTAATGGTGAGGAAGGAACCTCCAGGCAAAATCAAAATAAAGGAGGGGGGTGGCTTGGTAGGGTAGTGGTTAGCAACAGTGCCTCACACTCCCAGGACCAGGGTTCAAGCCTCTCCTCCCCATGCACAACCAACACCCCAACAACATGTGGAGGCCAAGACAGATGACCACCACCCTCAGGGCCCCCCCCCCCAGAATATACAGTTAGGAAAAAATCAATTGCCACACTTAGGGCCCCCACCTTATTATTAAACAAGTGTGAGAGCAGCAAGACTTATAATAATAATACACAACCCTTAATCCTTCTTTTCCTATAAACCAACAGGCAGGCCAAGGCTGGGCTTGAACCCATGACCTTCTGATCACAAGCACAGACACTTAGCCAACTAAGCCACACAAGCCAATACAGAAACTCAACAACTCGGTCTCCTACTTTACCTGAAACGGCACCAGTGCCTAACTAATGGTGAGGAAGGAACCTCCAGGCAAAATCAAAATAAAGGAGGGGGGTGGCTTGGTAGGGTAGTGGTTAGCAACAGTGCCTCACACTCCCAGGACCAGGGTTCAAGCCTCTCCTGCCCATGCACAACCAACACCCCAACAACATGTGGAGGCCAAGACAGATGACCACCACCCTCAGGGCCCCCCCCCCCCAGAATATACAGTTAGGAAAAAATCAATTGCCACACTTAGGGCCCCCACCTTATTATTAAACAAGTGTGAGAGCAGCAAGACTTATAATAATAATACACAACCCTTAATCCTTCTTTTCCTATAAACCAACAGGCAGGCCAAGGCTGGGCTTGAACCCATGACCTTCTGATCACAAGCACAGACACTTAGCCAACTAAGCCACACAAGCCAGTACAGAAACTCAACAACTCGGTCTCCTACTTTACCTGAAACGGCACCAGTGCCTAACTAATGGTGAGGAAGGAACCTCCAGGCAAAATCAAAATAAAGGAGGGGGGTGGCTTGGTAGGGTAGTGGTTAGCAACAGTGCCTCACACTCCCAGGACCAGGGTTCAAGCCTCTCCTCCCCATGCACAACCAACACCCCAACAACATGTGGAAGCCAAGACAGATGACCACCACCCTCAGGGCCCCCCCCCCCAGAATATACAGTTAGGAAAAAATCAATTGCCACACTTAGGGCCCCCACCTTATTATTAAACAAGTGTGAGAGCAGCAAGACTTATAATAATAATACACAACCCTTAATCCTTCTTTTCCTATAAACCAACAGGCAGGCCAAGGCTGGGCTTGAACCCATGACCTTCTGATCACAAGCACAGACACTTAGCCAACTAAGCCACACAAGCCAGTACAGAAACTCAACAACTCGGTCTCCTACTTTACCTGAAACGGCACCAGTGCCTAACTAATGGTGAGGAAGGAACCTCCAGGCAAAATCAAAATAAAGGAGGGGGGTGGCTTGGTAGGGTAGTGGTTAGCAACAGTGCCTCACACTCCCAGGACCAGGGTTCAAGCCTCTCCTCCCCATGCACAACCAACACCCCAACAACATGTGGAGGCCAAGACAGATGACCACCACCCTCAGGGCCCCCCCCCCCCAGAATATACAGTTAGGAAAAAATCAATTGCCACACTTAGGGCCCCCACCTTATTATTAAACAAGTGTGAGAGCAGCAAGACTTATAATAATAATACACAACCCTTAATCCTTCTTTTCCTATAAACCAACAGGCAGGCCAAGGCTGGGCTTGAACCCATGACATTCTGATCACAAGCACAGACACTTAGCCAACTAAGCCACACAAGCCAGTACAGAAACTCAACAACTCGGTCTCCTACTTTACCTGAAACGGCACCAGTGCCTAACTAATGGTGAGGAAGGAACCTCCAGGCAAAATCAAAATAAAGGAGGGGGGTGGCTTGGTAGGGTAGTGGTTAGCAACAGTGCCTCACACTCCCAGGACCAGGGTTCAAGCCTCTCCTCCCCATGCACAACCAACACCCCAACAACATGTGGAAGCCAAGACAGATGACCACCACCCTCAGGGCCCCCCCCCCCAGAATATACAGTTAGGAAAAAATCAATTGCCACACTTAGGGCCCCCACCTTATTATTAAACAAGTGTGAGAGCAGCAAGACTTATAATAATAATACACAACCCTTAATCCTTCTTTTCCTATAAACCAACAGGCAGGCCAAGGCTGGGCTTGAACCCATGACCTTCTGATCACAAGCACAGACACTTAGCCAACTAAGCCACACAAGCCAGTACAGAAACTCAACAACTCGGTCTCCTACTTTACCTGAAACGGCACCAGTGCCTAACTAATGGTGAGGAAGGAACCTCCAGGCAAAATCAAAATAAAGGAGGGGGGTGGCTTGGTAGGGTAGTGGTTAGCAACAGTGCCTCACACTCCCAGGACCAGGGTTCAAGCCTCTCCTCCCCATGCACAACCAACATGCCAAAACAGATGACCACCACCCTCAGCCCCCCCCCCCCAGAATATACAGTTAGGAAAAAATCAATTGCCACACTTAGGGCCCCCACCTTATTATTAAACAAGTGTGAGAGCAGCAAGACTTATAATAATAATACACAACCCTTAATCCTTCTTTTCCTATAAACCAACAGGCAAGCCAAGGCTGGGCTTGAACCCATGACCTTCTGATCACAAGCACAGACACTTAGCCAACTAAGCCACACAAGCCAGTACAGAAACTCAACAACTCGGTCTCCTACTTTACCTGAAACGGCACCAGTGCCTAACTAATGGTGAGGAAGGAACCTCCAGGCAAAATCAAAATAAAGGAGGGGGGTGGCTTGGTAGGGTAGTGGTTAGCAACAGTGCCTCACACTCCCAGGACCAGGGTTCAAGCCTCTCCTCCCCATGCACAACCAACACCCCAACAACATGTGGAGGCCAAGACAGATGACCACCACCCTCAGGGCCCCCCCCCCCCAGAATATACAGTTAGGAAAAAATCAATTGCCACACTTAGGGCCCCCACCTTATTATTAAACAAGTGTGAGAGCAGCAAGACTTATAATAATAATACACAACCCTTAATCCTTCTTTTCCTATAAACCAACAGGCAGGCCAAGGCTGGGCTTGAACCCATGACCTTCTGATCACAAGCACAGACACTTAGCCAACTAAGCCACACAAGCCAGTACAGAAACTCAACAACTCGGTCTCCTACTTTACCTGAAACGGCACCAGTGCCTAACTAATGGTGAGGAAGGAACCTCCAGGCAAAATCAAAATAAAGGAGGGGGGTGGCTTGGTAGGGTAGTGGTTAGCAACAGTGCCTCACACTCCCAGGACCAGGGTTCAAGCCTCTCCTCCCCATGCACAACCAACACCCCAACAACATGTGGAGGCCAAGACAGATGACCACCACCCTCAGGGCCCCCCCCCCCCCAGAATATACAGTTAGGAAAAAATCAATTGCCACACTTAGGGCCCCCACCTTATTATTAAACAAGTGTGAGAGCAGCAAGACTTATAATAATAATACACAACCCTTAATCCTTCTTTTCCTATAAACCAACAGGCAGGCCAAGGCTGGGCTTGAACCCATGACCTTCTGATCACAAGCACAGACACTTAGCCAACTAAGCCACACAAGCCAGTACAGAAACTCAACAACTCGGTCTCCTACTTTACCTGAAACGGCACCAGTGCCTAACTAATGGTGAGGAAGGAACCTCCAGGCAAAATCAAAATAAAGGAGGGGGGTGGCTTGGTAGGGTAGTGGTTAGCAACAGTGCCTCACACTCCCAGGACCAGGGTTCAAGCCTCTCCTCCCCATGCACAACCAACACCCCAACAACATGTGGAGGCCAAGACAGATGACCACCACCCTCAGGGCCCCCCCCCCCACCAGAATATACAGTTAGGAAAAAATCAATTGCCACACTTAGGGCCCCCACCTTATTATTAAACAAGTGTGAGAGCAGCAAGACTTATAATAATAATACACAACCCTTAATCCTTCTTTTCCTATAAACCAACAGGCAGGCCAAGGCTGGGCTTGAACCCATGACATTCTGATCACAAGCACAGACACTTAGCCAACTAAGCCACACAAGCCAGTACAGAAACTCAACAACTCGGTCTCCTACTTTACCTGAAACGGCACCAGTGCCTAACTAATGGTGAGGAAGGAACCTCCAGGCAAAATCAAAATAAAGGAGGGGGGTGGCTTGGTAGGGTAGTGGTTAGCAACAGTGCCTCACACTCCCAGGACCAGGGTTCAAGCCTCTCCTCCCCATGCACAACCAACACCCCAACAACATGTGGAGGCCAAGACAGATGACCACCACCCTCAGGGCCCCCCCCCCCAGAATATACAGTTAGGAAAAAATCAATTGCCACACTTAGGGCCCCCACCTTATTATTAAACAAGTGTGAGAGCAGCAAGACTTATAATAATAATACACAACCCTTAATCCTTCTTTTCCTATAAACCAACAGGCAGGCCAAGGCTGGGCTTGAACCCATGACCTTCTGATCACAAGCACAGACACTTAGCCAACTAAGCCACACAAGCCAGTACAGAAACTCAACAACTCGGTCTCCTACTTTACCTGAAACGGCACCAGTGCCTAACTAATGGTGAGGAAGGAACCTCCAGGCAAAATCAAAATAAAGGAGGGGGGTGGCTTGGTAGGGTAGTGGTTAGCAACAGTGCCTCACACTCCCAGGACCAGGGTTCAAGTCTCTCCTCCCCATGCACAACCAACACCCCAACAACATGTGGAGGCCAAGACAGATGACCACCACCCTCAGGGCCCCCCCCCCCAGAATATACAGTTAGGAAAAAATCAATTGCCACACTTAGGGCCCCCACCTTATTATTAAACAAGTGTGAGAGCAGCAAGACTTATAATAATAATACATAACCCTTAATCCTTCTTTTCCTATAAACCAACAGGTAGGCCAAGACTGGGCTTGAACCCATGACCTTCTGATCACAAGCACAGACACTTAGCCAACTAAGCCACACAAGCCAGTACAGAAACTCAACAACTCGGTCTCCTACTTTACCTGAAACGGCACCAGTGCCTAACTAATGGTGAGGAAGGAACCTCCAGGCAAAATCAAAATAAAGGAGGGGGGTGGCTTGGTAGGGTAGTGGTTAGCAACAGTGCCTCACACTCCCAGGACCAGGGTTCAAGCCTCTCCTCCCCATGCACAACCAACACCCCAACAACATGTGGAGGCCAAGACAGATGACCACCACCCTCAGGGCCCCCCCCCCCAGAATATACAGTTAGGAAAAAATCAATTGCCACACTTAGGGCCCCCACCTTATTATTAAACAAGTGTGAGAGCAGCAAGACTTATAATAATAATACACAACCCTTAATCCTTCTTTTCCTATAAACCAACAGGCAGGCCAAGGCTGGGCTTGAACCCATGACCTTCTGATCACAAGCACAGACACTTAGCCAACTAAGCCACACAAGTCAGTACAGAAACTCAACAACTCGGTCTCCTACTTTACCTGAAACGGCACCAGTGCCTAACTAATGGTGAGGAAGGAACCTCCAGGCAAAATCAAAATAAAGGAGGGGGGTGGCTTGGTAGGGTAGTGGTTAGCAACAGTGCCTCACACTCCCAGGACCAGGGTTCAAGCCTCTCCTCCCCATGCACAACCAACACCCCAACAACATGTGGAGGCCAAGACAGATGACCACCACCCCAGAATATACAGTTAGGAAAAAATCAATTGCCACACTTAGGGCCCCCACCTTATTATTAAACAAGTGTGAGAGCAGCAAGACTTATAATAATAATAATACACAACCCTTAATCCTTCTTTTCCTATAAACCAACAGGCAGGCCAAGGCTGGGCTTGAACCCATAACCTTCTGATCACAAGCACAGACACTTAGCCAACTAAGCCACACAAGCCAATACAGAAACTCAACAACTCGGTCTCCTACTTTACCTGAAACGGCACCAGTGCCTAACTAATGGTGAGGAAGGAACCTCCAGGCAAAATCAAAATAAAGGAGGGGGGTGGCTTGGTAGGGTAGTGGTTAGCAACAGTGCCTCACACTCCCAGGACCAGGGTTCAAGCCTCTCCTCCCCATGCACAACCAACACCCCAACAACATGTGGAGGCCAAGACAGATGACCACCACCCTCAGGGCCCCCCCCCCCCAGAATATACAGTTAGGAAAAAATCAATTGCCACACTTAGGGCCCCCACCTTATTATTAAACAAGTGTGAGAGCAGCAAGACTTATAATAATAATACACAACCCTTAATCCTTCTTTTCCTATAAACCAACAGGCAGGCCAAGGCTGGGCTTGAACCCATGACCTTCTGATCACAAGCACAGACACTTAGCCAACTAAGCCACACAAGCCAGTACAGAAACTCAACAACTCGGTCTCCTACTTTACCTGAAACGGCACCAGTGCCTAACTAATGGTGAGGAAGGAACCTCCAGGCAAAATCAAAATAAAGGATGGGGGTGGCTTGGTAGGGTAGTGGTTAGCAACAGTGCCTCACACTCCCAGGACCAGGGTTCAAGCCTCTCCTCCCCATGCACAACCAACACCCCAACAACATGCCAAGACAGATGACCACCACCCTCAGGGCCCCCCCCCCCAGAATATACAGTTAGGAAAAAATCAATTGCCACACTTAGGGCCCCCACCTTATTATTAAACAAGTGTGAGAGCAGCAAGACTTATAATAATAATACACAACCCTTAATCCTTCTTTTCCTATAAACCAACAGGCAGGCCAAGGCTGGGCTTGAACCCATGACCTTCTGATCACAAGCACAGACACTTAGCCAACTAAGCCACACAAGCCAGTACAGAAACTCAACAACTCGGTCTCCTACTTTACCTGAAACGGCACCAGTGCCTAACTAATGGTGAGGAAGGAACCTCCAGGCAAAATCTAAATAAAGGAGGGGGGTGGCTTGGTAGGGTAGTGGTTAGCAACAGTGCCTCACACTCCCAGGACCAGGGTTCAAGCCTCTCCTCCCCATGCACAACCAACACCCCAAGAACATGTGGAGGCCAAGACAGATGACCACCACCCTCAGGCCCCCCCCCCCAGAATATACAGTTAGGAAAAAATCAATTGCCACACTTAGGGACCCCACCTTATTATGACCACCACCCTCAGGCCCCCCCCCCCCAGAATATACAGTTAGGAAAAAATCAATTGCTGCACTTAGGGCCCCCACCTTATTATTAAACAAGTGTGAGAGCAGCAAGACTTATAATAATAATACACAACCCTTAATCCTTCTTTTCCTATAAACCAACAGGCAGGCCAAGGCTGGGCTTGAACCCATGACTTTCTGATCACAAGCACAGACACTTAGCCAACTAAGCCACACAAGCCAGTACAGAAACTCAACAACTCGGTCTCCTACTTTACCTGAAACGGCACCAGTGCCTAACTAATGGTGAGGAAGGAACATCCAGGCAAAATCAAAATAAAGGAGGGGGGTGGCTTGGTAGGGTAGTGGTTAGGAGAGGAGAGGAGGATGAGGAGAGGCTTGAACCCTGGTCCTAGTGGTTAGCAACAGTGCCTCACACTCCCAGGACCAGGGTTCAAGCCTCTCCTCCCCATGCACAGACACTTAGCCCACTATGCCACACAAGTCAGTACAGATACTCAACAACTTGGTCTCCTACTTTAGCTGAAACGGCACCGGTCCATAACTAATGGTGAGGAAAGGACATCCAGGCGAAATCAAAATAAAGCCCAGTCTGAAAACAGTGTACCTTACCTTGGTCCAAGACTTAGAGGACAAGGATTTTAAGGAAACAATAATAGACACTTTATTAATCCCCTAAGAAAAACCTCCTTAGACTCCCTTTACTGAAAGCAAACTCAGAAATACCAAGGCCAGGCTTGAACCAGCAACCTTCTAATCAGAGGTCCAGAGGTTTAGCCCACTGAGCTACTGAAGCAACCATTGAACCACAAGAGAAACTATGACACAGGGATGATTCTAGGCCACTTGTCTCCTGTGGCCCCACCCTTGTGGATGCACTTGCTGAACAGGATTAGCAAATTGGCACAGTACGTTTTTTAAGCGCAAATCATTTTCCTTCCACCAGGTACACCCCCTGCAGCTACCGCGGAGTAGAAGAACACCCCATCCACGTGGGAACACCCCGCCTGAATGAGCAATCACGGCACAGCAGCATGCAGCGCCTCGACAGCCAATCACGGCAAAGCAGCATGCAGCGCCTCGACAGCCAATCGCGGCACAGCAGCATACGGGACCTCAGCAGTGCACCACCCCCTCCCATCACGCATGGAAGCGCCATGAACCGAGTTGTTGAGGAGGACGGGACAAGTGCTTGAGCTTGGCCAAACTGGAGGAGGTGTGGTGCAGCCGAGAGCCAGGACTGAGATGTCTCCATGTGCTGTGGCCGTTACGGGACTCAGCCCACTTCCTCACTAAAATGGAATGGATACACTGTAAAGGCCAAAACCAGGACCTGGACATAAGTAGGTCTAGAGGAATTACTTTTCAGCGTGAGATCTGGTTTGTGGAAGCTGTGACTGACCAGCAAAAATGTTTCATGTACAGATCTCCATTTCTGTGGCATTATCAGTGCTGGAATACAGAGCAGCTAGAAATCATCTTCTGGTCTAATTTCCCAACATATAAATCCTGTTTGCAAGCCAGCTACAGCCTTTTCTCTGACTCAAATTCCCACACCTCCTTTTCTATGCCAAGAAGGGCGTTTTTTCCCCCTTTGGTTTTGTGGTGCCGTTGTAGCTTGTGGGACAACCGCCCTCCCCTGGGGAACAGCGAGGGACAATTAAAGTGAGTCTTGCTGGTGTAGCTGAGCTTTAATGTCACACAGGTGCAACCCTTGAGCCGGAAAATGATGTGGCAGTCGGCAGAAGCCCCGCCCACCTTCTAGAGCCACACAGCCCTTTGCCACAGAGGTCAAGAGGCTCCTCCGTGTGCAGGTCTCATGGCCTCAAAGGGCTCTCCTCTTTACTTCCTGTTATATTTCCTTGCTGGTGTGGATCGGGATGTGTACAGCAGTGCAGTGCACTGATTGACCATGAACTGCTACAACAGGAACAAATATGCAGTTACACTGAAGTCTGGAGTTGCCAAGTAAAGATTGTTATCCATGGCTTTGAGATGTCCCACATTCACAAATGGGTTAAGTTTGCTAGGATGTTTGCCACCAGCGTTCCTCTACCTCCAGTGCTTGGTTACCTAGGTAGCTGTAAGCGAGAGTGTGAACGTTCAAAAGATGACTCGCACAACTATGGTTGACTGATATTACAGCAAATTGTAACTTAGTTATACAAGTTGGAGATGCCAGTGTAAAAAATAAATCAATAAATCCCCTAAAGGTCACCTGCAAACCACAGATGGTCTTCAAAGGTCTGTAGGCCGTAACATTCGATCAGTGTGGGTTTCTGATATCACTGCAGCAATGTTCAACACTGTAAACAAAACCAAACTGCTGACAATTCTGAGGAATCTCTGCCTGCCGTTTTCTTTAATCGGAAATCTGTACATTCACCCTCCAACGTGTACAAAAGATTTTAGCACTTTAACTTCAACTCTAGGTATGTTGAATCTGTATAGGTGTTATGTAACTCTTTGAATTAAAGTCATTTTGTAAAGAATTCTCTCCGTTGAATGTCCCTCCCTGCTTTTTGAGTTCAAATGTTACTATTAAAGCTTTGTAATTTGAAATGATGGACAGCTGGCTTAACGAAATCGCTCCAGGTGATTACTGATACTGACAGTAGTTATTGTAGCAGCACACGAGGTCATGTACAGTCTTGTGTGGCTCTTTGCAGCAACCCTGTCAGCTTTGGAGACCTTCAGCAACCTGCTACCCTCTGGATGGATTTATGACAAAGCTAATGCTTCTGGGCTTATTTTACACAAGGCCATATAGGCAGCAGGATTAGATCCCTAGTATGTGAACTAGGTATAATTAAGCAAATATTTCCTTTTTAGGATAATTTCCCAAAGGGCTTGGGAACGATTGGGGATCTTTTAGACCATGCCAGGGACTAACTATAGAAGGAGGTCTGGCCAAAAGCACACATTTCACTTACAGGAAGAGTGATGAGTAATTTATCTGGCAGTAGAATGAAGGAGAAAGTACAACAGGTGTAGTTTTGCTAATAGCCATAAATGCACTTCAGTATAGCACAGTACGAATAGTAGTTCAAGCCAGGATATACTGTCAGTTTGTTCAAGGGTCAATATTCCTGGCATACAGCAAGAAGGCAACTGATTCAGCTACACGCAGATTTTACGTGGAAATATATACTCCAGAGATGGAAAGGTCAGGTTCAGATCCAGACCAAGAGTTTTTCCACTAACCAGTTGAGTACAAAGTGTGACGTTCATAGAGTACTAAGCTGGTTGGTTGAAAAATCTTGATCTGGATTTGTACTTTTTGAACCGGAACCTTCATCCACCTGCGGACCGATGCCTCCCTCCAGAGCCCTGGGGCGAGACCCCAACCCCAATGGCCCAGGAGTGTGGATGCTGGCTGTCTCTCACCGAGAGCAGAGTGGGCAAAGACGCAATTCTCCTGCAGGAATGAATGAAGTATCAGAGGCCACAGTGGCTGGAGACGGGACACAGTCCTGCACACAGATTACATCAAACACAAGAGGCAGCACGGAGTCACACTTAGCAGCCAACATTGTAACAGTTCCCCCTTTATTGAAATACATCAAAGTCAGGTTAATACAATAATGAATTTCCACAAAAAAAGTGGCAGCCAATCCCATACATTTTTTTTGTCATTCTAACTTTTTTTTTTGTGTGAAAAAGAACCTCTGTAGTGGGGATCGTCCAACTCAAAGCAACAGCAAAAGAAAGAAAGTGAACAGAATCCCAACAAAAAAAGTGAAAATGCATTAAATGCAAAACTGTACATATCCTTAGAAAAGGAAAAAAAAAAGAATTGGCAAAAACGATGCTGGGAAAGGGGGGGGGGGGCAGCAAATGACACTTCGGTGAACTGAGAATGTGTGACCCTCAGTAAAACTGTCCCCTAATCACCTGACTGTCCTATTTTTCCATTCCTATTAACACCATTACCCAGAATCACTTAAATTAAGACACACCGTCCATTATAGCCATTATTCATTTCTATTTTACAATGTTAAAAACAAATTGTCTTACTCATTCCACAGCTACACTACAATTACTCTCCTATGTAGTGCATCTTATAATTTAGTCACTGCATTAAATAATCATTGGTTCACACATTCCTGAGTTTAACATATTAAGGATTTCTTTCTCGTTAAAGAAAAAAACCCAGCCAATTACGCTCCTGGTCAAAGAAAATGTATCTGTGACTATGGGACAAATACTTACTTTTGTGTGTGTGTGTGTGTGGTTTGTAAGCATATATATATATATATATATATATATATACACACACATCCACACACAGCCTAGGTGGGTTAAACACTAACAGCAGAAATTGGACAGTCCAGGACTGCCACCTCCAAAAGAATGGATTTAATCATTTACTAAGTCACTATTATTTGGCAACTGTAAACTCAAATGCACCCCTTCCATTCAGCGGAAAACGTGTATTAAACCTTACATCTGAAAAGTAAACCATCTAACAAGCGAGAACAAACACTGTCCTCCCTAAATCCTGTTTACATCTGACATTCAATACAAACAGGTCTTCTGCATGAGAAGACTCTGCTGCATCGAAATGCAAAATTCCATTATCACCGTATATGTACTCATGATATATTTTAAATATTGATTCCCTGCTTTAATCTCTCTTAGCATTAGCTGTCCACTTCAAAGCAGATTTTTATCAAATAAGATTAACAGGAGAAAAAATATATCCAAATAATGCTTGAATACTGCCTCTGCATTAAGCTTAAATAAATTACTGTCAGTTTAAGTCATTTTTTTTCTTTGTCCAGTTAACTGAAACCATGAAAGGAGGGGGGGGGGGGAGACCCCCACACGCATACATTTTGGTCACTGCGTCGTCTGCATGTCCTCACGTTGCTCTACGGTAGGCGATGTTTGGCTGCTGCCAGAGAGCAGCGCTGGCGCCCCCTAGCGAGGAAGACGGCCCACAGCGCTGGCGCCCCCTAGCGAGAAGGACGGCCCACTGCGCTGGCGCCCCCTAGCGAGAAGGACGGCCCACTGCGCTGGCGCCCCCTAGCGAGAAGGACGGCCCACTGCGCTGGCGCCCCCTAGCGAGAAGGACGGCCCACAGCGCTGGCCTGTCCCAGTCCACCCAATTTAACATCTACCCTCCGACACTGGCCCAACCTCAGCCTATGCGCATGGCCGAGCAATTAAAATTCCTTACGATTCTGCACAATGGACAGTAAAGTTAAACACAACCTCATACATCGTAGTGTTCAAGAGTTCATTTTTTAGTAAATAGAAAAGAAATAAATATAGTGTACTGAAAAAAACCAGACATAATCCCAGCCCTTAATGGGGCAAAAACAGAGAGGGAATATCACAGTCGCCTAACTAATTAAAAATAAATAAATAATCTTTGGAAACAGCATTATTGCTTCTGTGATAAACACATGAAGCACACAGGGGGCAGGAGAGAGGCAAACTAGGCTCCCGCGTGCGTGTGCATTCGCTCCAAGGTTTCGTCTGCCTGCAGTGCGGCTGCCTTCTCGTGTCTAAATGATGCAAAAAAATGTATAATAATTCCCTCAAATGCTCAGCTCAAGTTTGACCTGACATTTCAAACGCTACCCGGGAGGAATTGAATCATTTCCCCATAAGCCTTATAAAACAAAGCAATCTAAAAGATGGTTTAAAAAAAATGGGGGTTCAAAACACTTCTAAACTTAGGACAAAATAAATTCTTGGCAAAAATAAAAACAAAAGGCCCAAATTAGAAAACCCAATAAGCGAAATTTGCTCTTGCAGGTTTACAATCATTTTTTTCTTACAATATATTATACTCTACTTAACATTTATGTACATCAATAAGGAAGAACCTACCCGTCTGCTCGTGAATGACAGAGCGGCCTCTCTTACGTGGAGGGGATTTGCCATGCAGTGGGCGGGACACGGGTTTGATTGACAGGCGACTGAAGCAGTGACGCTACTACACAATGCCCGGCTGCTATAGGCCACTATCATTTTAAAAAGATAACGCTGGCCTTTATTTTCAGGGTACCTTATGAGGCATTACTACAACCCCCCACCAGCCCCCCTCTGAGACAAGCTGAAATTAGTGAGCATTTTTTTTTTTCTTAAAGAAGAAAAAAAAAAAGAGGATGAGCGACAACAGGCAGGTCTTCTAGGTTGCTTTTAGTCCGCGGGCCTTCGGATGTCCAGATGTGTCCTCCCCGATTTGAGCCCACAAATTTTCAGTGGCTGTTCATCTCATCTTCCAGCCTGGGGTTTTGAGACTCAATCTTACACTTCACAATGGGAACCTGCTCAAAAATTAGGAGTCTAATATGCACATACAATTTCTTTGTTGAACTTCTTTGTTCAGCTATTTCAGATATTTCTCTATGGTTTTTCCTCACTAAAATAAAGGGGCAGTTACTCCCCCTTGTGGCAACTAGAGAAATGCATCAGAGATACACAGTTAGCGCTTATCTGTCATGTTACCGCTGACTGCTGATACTTATTCACCTGTCGCACATGGAGATGCACACACACACACTTTCATGCCAGCTTTCTGATTCGATCTGAGGGGCTCCTTCTCCCAGCCTGGTGGTTGTAGCGCAAAAATAACTTTCTTTTTTAAAAACAAGGTGCTAACAACTACAGTCACTGCCCGTTGCCTGGAGAGTCCGGGGAGGGGCGGGGCGATCAATGCGGAGGAAGGAGGGGGTTGGAGATCTCCGCTCATGTCTCCCAGCCCATTCGGTCTGTGCTCTCCAGCGAGAGGGACTTGGTTTTGTGTGGGGAGGCGGGGCTGGGGGGGCTGCTCATGTTGGAGCTGTTGGAGGCTGTCGAGTGCCGCGGGGAGTCAGAGTCCTGCACGTGGGGAGAGAGGGGCGGAGACAATGACATCATGCACCCATTCCGACACTCGGGATTGGCTGGAAACTTCAGCTCGGCGTCTAGCTGAGAAATACAACAGAAATGTTTAAATCCACTGGTTCCCTAAAGCGGAGGATCACTCTGGGTATTCTACTGACGCATGCAGGGGTTACTGTGCCTAGCTGTCTGCTGACGGCGCAAAGGGAAGCATGGCCCGTCCCTCTGCTGCGATACTGCCCACCCGCATCACATGCAGACCAGGATGAGTGGAGAGGCGTGGCTTAAGTCAGAGGCCCCACCCACAGCCCACCTCCGAGGGAGGGGACATGCAAATGAGTGTGGCACCCAACCTATCAGGGCTCCCTGCTAGAGGGAAAAACGGGAATAAAATCCCAGAGGGCCTGCATTTAGCTGTACAGGAAGGGCAGGGCTGGCAGGAGGAGAGGGGGGAGGGGCTTAGGGACGGCGGCTGATGGGGCGGGGCTTGCTTGCGTGTGCGTCAATGTTACCTTCATCTTACTAAGCAGCGTCCGTAACGCCCTTTTCATGTCGGGGGTCTTCTCCGACGGTGATACAGCCTGCCACTGCAGAGGAGAGGCACATTCAGCGGGCCGCTTCAGCACGGCGTGTCGGTGGGGGGTGGGGCTTATGGAGCCTCCGAAATGTGGGGCGGGGCTTATCGCAACAAATGAGCGGGAGGGAAATGAGATGGGGGGTTTGCTTTTTGTTTTTTTTAGTCTGGACGACTCGAGGTCTCCGCCGCTCATCGGTAACCTGCCATGCGCGCTTGGCCTCTTCGACCCAAACTCCTGCAGGCTGGGTGGAGTTTCCAGCGCCGATGTTAAAAACCCATCCCTCCCTAGCCCAGGTCCCCAAAACGTCCTCAGCAGACTCACATGGTTATGTGGATTTAAGTGCTAAATTAAATATCTTAATATTCTTCATTTTAACTATCTGGTGGTGAAGACTCAGCTGGTCCTTATCCTGCCTCAGAAACAGCTCTGAGGGGGGGGGGAATTGATGAGTTCCAGTGATCGTGAGTGAGTGTGACTCGACCCCCCCGGAGGTATGCAAGCTCCAGGGGACGGCACTGGTGAAGTGGCCCACTCTCAACACCCTCACCTCTCTGTCGAACTGCGAGACGGGGGTGTCGGCCCCCGCGTCCATGCCCCCGCCCGACGACAGCGAGCCCTCGGAGGGCGAAGTGGTGGCCTGTCGCCGCGAGCCGTAGCTGCTGCTGGAGAGGTCACGCCGAAGGGCGCTGCCATTCTGGGCCGTGGACCCTGGGGGGACCGGGAGGGTGGGGGGGGGGTATCAGGATCCCGCTCAGTTCATCCTTGGCTGCAGTATAATACTTATAATAGAGCTTAAAGTAACTTGTTTGTCTAAAGGACAGGCTGTGTCACTCGATGCCCAAACTGTGTTAGTGGTGCATGGTATGGAGGGTGGCACTAACTCTTATAAGATGGTCTTTTTTGGGTGGGGGCAGAACACACCCCAAGCCCCGCCCTTAGCCCCGCCCTTAGCCTCGCCCCTGCGGTTACTCACGGGCGCCCAGGCCGCTGCTGGCACTCATGGACCGGCCCGGCTCGGGGCGCGCCTTGGTCATGGAGGGAATGCTGACGGAGCCGCTGAACGAGCGGCCCTCCTGGGGACGGAGGTTCTGGGGGAGGGGGAAGGAGAAGGGGATGGGCGGGGGGGGACGACAACATGACTTCATCAGGGGTGGATCTGGGAAAGGAAGCATTCTGAGCGAAGGGGACAAACAAGCGGAGGCGATGCTGTCTTTACCAGCCATTTCCAGCGGCCATTACGAGGGTCTCATCTCAAAAACGGTAAAAGGCATCATCTCATGTACTTACGCTAAAAAGCCACGACAGCAACCTACAGTGTACAAGATGCATCTAGAGAAACAGAAACGTGCAAAGCCAGGAGCGGCAAAGTTCACACCTGGTGTACCAGGCCGAATCAGGAGTCACGATCCCACTGCATCATCTCATTGGCCCTTAAAGAAGCCACGCCCCCTCACAGTGTCCTCTGCATACAGCAGGATAAATTTGGCTGATTTAAAGATATTCACACAACTATAGAAAAAATAAACATTCTTAAATCTTAAAATCCAAAAATACAAGAAGCTGACAAACTTTTCTGCAGAATGTCGGATTTTTGTTTTTACTAGTTCTGTTGTACAATTGATTATGAATGTATGTATGGAGAAGGGTCCCGTATTCTGATTGGCTGGTTATTCTGGTGGGCATCCTTTCCTATTCGTTGTTCACTTACAATGAATGCAGAACTGCATAATTTCAAAGCCCCAGTTTGACTCATTCCTTCAGTTGGTTCAGAGGCTGAAAATGGTCATTACTATAAATCCTTCAAAAACAAAAGGATTAACTTGAGTGCTTATGGGACATAATGTCAAAAACTGATTCTGGAAAATTCTACCTGAATGTTTGAAAAGAAATTTTATGGTGCTGTAGGGGCTCTTAAAATGACATACGTTACTGGTAGTAGCGAGCACACGCACACGCACACGCACACGCACACACACCCAAATACATTATCCAATCCTCTTCCTCTCAGAATAAAGTGCACACTAACCTTAGACAGGAACATACTAAGAGATAAACTGAATTCTAGTATCAGAAACAGTCATACTGATTCTACACAGACACTACTGGCTTGTACCAGGGCCCCTTCTCTCTCTCATAGACACGCCCCCCCCCAGACAGGACAGTTGACTGAGACCACACTGCATATGTCGGCCATTAACTAACTTCCCACTGAAATACAAGCTCGCACAAATGCATGCACAAGAAGCCAGCCTTCAGCTGGGGAGGGCAGCACTGCAGGCAGGGGGGAGGGGCGGGGCCACAAGGGCGGGGCCACAAGGGCGGGGCATACCCGAGAGCAGACGGAGACTGGAGTCCCGGGGACAGAGTGCACGGACCGAGAATGGGAGGAGAGGGGCGGGCACTCGTGGGACAGGAAGATCTCGGCAGAGCGGACAGTCATGTGATAGACGTGCTCAAAGCCGGCGGGGGCAGAGATGACACTCAGTTGTGGCGAGGGGGGAGGGGAACATGGCTACAGCCAGAAGTGGGGGAGGAGGAGGGGGGGAAAAGGACCAAGAGAGAGAGGAATGAATAGAAAGGACAGCAACAAGACCCACAAAGACCCTGGTGCAGGATGATGTACGGACTGCCATTTTCACAAGCCCCTCCCATACCTGAAGAACCAAAATGAGTCAATAACTACAACGGGGGGAATGCTAATGCTAATGCTAGCTGAGACTGGGTCATTTAAAATGGAAAAAAAGCAAAAACGTCACGGGTGAAAAGCTGTAACAGTTAGCTTCTGAAAATCACAGCACTGCCGTTAAGAGGAGAGAGACAGACGAGTGTTCAGGCCTCCTGTATGTGGTGGGGAGGCCTGCTTCCTTACCAAGGGCAGGTCTTTCAGGATCTGGATGCCATCGCCGGGCCCCATGTGGGCGATGTGGTTGAAGTTGGTGGGGTTGGAAATGAGCTTATTCCTCATCTCTGGGTCCCTCAGCATCTCTCTGCACACCAGAAGGACAAAACAATTCAGCACCACAGCTGGAGCTCGGTCAGGAATTAAACTCACACCATACAGCCTGCCGCTGAACTGCAGCACCTCTCTGTCAAGCAGGTAAACACACCCATCAAGCACATCTTTGTTCTCATATAGCAAAGAACAAAACTCCCTTTTTTGTTACCTGATGTACTAACCAATAAATGAATGTCTTACTACAAATCGCCAGCAATTTCTAGCAAATCAGATAACTGCATGTTAAGATGTGGAGCCACCAGTGGAATGCAGAGTAAACAGTAAGTGCTGCGGTGAGAGACACAGGGTTTGTCCCTATAGCACAACAGCCTGATTAGGTGCTTTGTGAGTCAGTAATACTTCAGCTACTGTAATTTTGCTGGCAGTAATGAAGTTTGCATTTATTCTGACTTGAGGACAGGGTACAACTAATATTATTGGTGTCGTCAGTGCTGAAGGTGGACTCTGGGCCTTAGAGCGGATTTGCGCTCTGCGGGGGGGAGCCGGCGTGCACCTCCGCTGCTGGATCCTCTCCTCCTCAGGCACGCGGAAGGAGAAGCGGCGCTTGTTGCTGAGGCTGCGAACCATCTGCTTGCGGCTGTTGTCAGATGTCTCGGGCAGCACCAGCTCGTCACCCTCTGCGGAGTTAAGCGTGGTGGAGTCAGCGCAGCGCGCCGGGGAGAGAGTCAGCGCAGCGCGCCAGGGGGAGAGTCAGCGCAGCGCGCCGGGGGGGGGGAGTCTCAGCACGCGGGGGGGGGGGGGGGGGGGGGGGAGTCTCAGCACGCGGGGGGGGGGAGTCTCAGCACGCGGGGGGGGGAGTCTCAGCACGCGGGGGGGGGGGGGAGTCTCAGCACGCGGGGGGGGGGGGGGAGTCTCAGCACGCGGGGGGGGGGGAGTCTCAGCACGCGGGGGGGGAGTCAGCACGCCGGGGGGGAGTCAGCACGCCGGGGGGGAGTCAGCACGCCGGGGGGGAGTCAGCGCAGCGCGCCGGGGGGAGAGTCAGCGCAGCGCGCCGGGGGGAGAGTCAGCGCAGCGCGCCGGGGGGAGAGTCAGCGCAGCGCGCCGGGGGGAGAGTCAGCATGCCGGGGGGAGAGTCAGTGCAGCGCGAGAGAGAGAGGAAAAAAGAGGAAGGAAGGAATGGTGCCAGTTTATCTGAAACAGCAGGAAGCCGGAAAGCCAGACATACCTGCCATCTTGTTCTTAAAATAGACGAGTCGCACCGTTTCCAGGCCAAGGACGTTCAGAGAGCCGTCCATGTTGAGGGGCCTCACCTGTGAGGCAGGCAAACAGGCATGTAGAGCAGTGTTTCTGAACCCGGTCCTCGGGGCCCCCAGACAGGCCGCGCTTTGGGTCCCTCCCAGCTCCCAGCAGAAATGTGAACTGTGTGGCAGGGAGCTGGGAGGGAGCAAAAATGTGGACCATCTGAGGTTCTTGAAGACTGGGTTGAAAAAACACTGATGTGTTGTGCTCCCCTGACTGCCCCCCCACCCCCACCCAAACACGCACGCAGGCCCTGCACCAACACCCACCTTTTTCAGGGGGATGGTCTGAATCCACTCCATGGTGTTAACATCAAACACATCCACAGCGTTCTCACTGTACACTGACAGGTAGGGGGCGTTGTAGCCTGGGGGAAAAGCGACGCCGGTCATTCTACCTGTGGCCTGTTATGTTATCAACACACATCAGTACCTGTAGCACAGGCCTGGCCATTTAATGTTCGGTGCCAAATACGAGCTGCACCATGTTTCGTTTTTGGAGATTTTTGAGCATTTTAGTATTCATGGGACTTGAACATAAAAGTTTTTTTTTTTTCATATTAATGATCATGAGGACCAATAAAAATAGCTTGGTGGGGTTGTTATGCACTCCTACGTTTGCCTAAGTCTGCTTTAACAAGTAAAAAAAACAAAAAACAGGACATGACTAAAACTGGACTGGGGAACAATCTATTAAACAACTTTGCAGACACTCCGACCACTAGATGGCACCAATCGAATTGCATTCTACAAAAAGCAGAGCAAGACATAGTAACACAACTACAGAACGGTATTAATACTGTGGCCTGTGTTTGCCAACATGTACCTAAAACAGGCACCCTTCAAAATGTTAAACAAGGAACAACACATTTAATGCAGAAATATAGGGTTATTACAGCAGGAAGTCGGTACGGCCGGCCACATGAGCTCCTGCTGGCGTGACCTCCGACCGTGTGCATCCACATAGACGCCAACGCCGCTGAAGCACAGGAGAAACTCCTTGCTGGAGACGCTGACGGCGCAGAGGGCGTCCAGCCCTAGCTGGCCGACGAAGCCCAGGGTGGTGTCCTCGGGGTGCAGCAGGCTGACGGGCGCCGCCTCCCCGTGCAGGCTGTAGCGGGCGAAGCCTCCCTGGTAGCCCACGACGAGCCTCTCGCCCATCAGCGCCATCCACTGGACGGAGGCCGGCGCCTGGATCTCGCGGAGCTTGCGGTGGCGCGTGCGACCACGGCTGAGCTCGTAGCAGAGGACCTGCCGCTTCATGGCGACGCACAGGCAGACGAGGGCGCCCCTGCGCAGCGGCCCGGATGCCAGCGCCTGGCAGCCCCGCGTCTCCGGCAGCTTGTGGAAGTCGACCTCGCGGCCGTCCAGCGCCGACATGGGGAAGAGCCGCACGTGGCGGTTACGGCCCGAGATGACGGCCAGCAGCTGCTCGGAGGGGAGCTGCTCCATGTGATGCACCTTCTTGTTGTCGCCGATCCGAATGATCTCTGAGGAAGGAGGGAATCTGGCTGAAGCCAAGACAGCAGGACACGGCAGGCAAGAGCAACTGAAGCAGATTAACAAAACTCATTCAGCCCATGTGATAGGTTTGGGAAAATTTATGTGGACCACGTCTTGGAAATTTAACGAAAGTTCCTGGGTGAGTTTTGGTTCCCAGCACTGTGACATCTGTGGCCTGTACAACGAAGCGGGGTTACTGGCTTACCGGGGTAACTTGTCGGATTTAAGGTAGTCTGGGCAAGATGTAAGTGAACGAATATGAAATCCATTTAAACTGTGATACCTTAAATCCGACAAGTTACCCCGATAAGCCAGTAACCCGCGTCGTAGGACAGGCCACAGATGAGGAAGCCTGACTTTGGGGCATATTTACTTTTCATTTTTTAGCAGATGTTTTATCCAAAGCAACGTTTTTTTTGGAGAAGACGGGGGCTTGGGGTCTTGCTCGGGGGCCAAGTGGTGAAATCAGTCACCTGACCCCGTGATTCAAACCTGTGACTTTCTGATGACAGTGTCCCGACCTGCTGAACAGCACACAATCTCATCTCAAAAACAATAACAAAAAAAAAATGGACTGAATGAGTTTTGGAAATTTGCTCTTCAGTTTCAGTGTGAGACAGGATTTAGAAACAGAACCAATTAACTATGATGTCCGTCTCTAATCACGTCATAACCCTAAATGGAAGATGGAAGGAATCTGGCACAGGTGGACTTTCAGGTCCTACCGTCTTTGGTGATGTGGATGACGTACAAGCCTTCCTCGTTTCCCAGGGCAATCCGTTCATGATCTGCAGCGGAAGTAAAAAAAAAAAAAGAGCTGAAAAACTTACAAAGAAAAGGAGCTTAAATGGGGTTGTGTGACTTTAGAGTGACAGCACAGAGCTCCATAGAAGAGGCAATTTCATTTCAATGCAAAACATGCTTTTACCCAATTGCAGGCTCAAACCCACGCCAGGACCAGTTAGGGGTTAAGGGGCCTACTGAAGAGCCGCAAGGTGAAAACACTCAGCTGAGTCTGGGATTGGAACTGGAACCTTCCAGTCACAAGCACTGTGTCCTAACCCATTCAACAACACACAATGCTTCTCCACAAAGGGTCTGAACTCCCTACCTCATCATGAAAGAGTTAGTTCTTACACACTCGACAGATATCTGTGTGTATGTTTCTGCGTGTATGAGTACCATTTAAAAAAATTAAATAAATAAAAATAAACATGTACTAAAACCTCATAGGGTTTGGGATTTAATCCCTGCCCCTAGTTCTATGATGTTTTTCCCCAGTAATTTTCATCAGTTTTGAGGGAAACAATCCCTACAGAGGTATAAGTGAAATATGTGAGGGTGCATCTATACAGGCATATACGGGCACAAGCAGACACCAGTAGCGCACTGTGCCGTGCTGAGAAGGCAGCGGCACCTATGATGGTGGCTGACTGCGCGGTCTTGATGAGCGGCAGCGTGCTGTCGTACGCCTCCTTGGGCACGTAGACGAAGCGCTCCTTCAGCTTGCTTTTTCTTAGCAGCCGGTGGATCTCGTTGAGAATCTCCACCCACTTCTTCCTCTCCAGGTCGCTGTCGGCCAGGAACAGGATGGAGCACTTGCGGCGGCTGGAGGTGGAGAGCTGGGAGGCTGTTACCTGGGGGGCAGGGGGGCACGGAGGTTTTACCAGAGAGCCATGGGGAGCGAGGTAGGCGGGGCCAGGGTACCTACTAACTGCGATGTCTCTATGCTGTCAATCAACTGATTTAAACCTTCCCATTGGCTTAGCAACTGAATGACAGCAATAATCTCTCCAAAGGCTGGTTACTGTGTCTTTTGATGCCCCATCGCCCCTCCCAATCTGCACTGAACCAATACAGTCAATAGCAGTATAAGAAGCAATGCCAAGTGACAGGAGTACCCATGATTCCAGATTGGCACCATCCAGTCTCCTGTCCTTGTGGGATGCTACCCACAGCCAGTCAATGAACGAACACCATGTGGACAGGCGCTCACCCTGAAGATGCACGGGATGTCCTTCCGACTGGCGTGGATGACATCGGATGCAGAGACAGAGCTGACAGAGAACTCTTCATCCCTAAAAACAAATGCGTACACGTGTCACATGACAAATGACCCGACAGATGATTGGCTAAAGAACAGCCGCCCCGCCCACAGCTTCCCACCTCATGTCGATGACCTGGCTGACCATCACTCCGGGCTGTGAGGCCTTGCCCTCCGCCAGATCGTACAGGAAGAGCTTGAAGTCGCACACCACAGCCACGGCCCTCTGCCAGCCCTTCTTTACCCCAGCTGGCTTCGGGACCTGGCAGAGGAAGCACCGTTAGCCCCCACCAGGAGCGTAGAGGCGGAATACCCCAACCCTCCCCGGCAGGATGCCACACCTTCACGGCTTGGAACCGGCAAACGTTCTACCTCAAAAGCAGCGCATGCCGCACCAAAGGACTTCATTAACTCCGGTAATTATGGACATTTTTAAGCTAAAAAGCTAAGCTGACGCCCACAACCTCTATGGTGAACCCTGCCTTCAGAGCCCAACAAAACCAGGGTGCCCCTCTTACCCGCACGTGCCCCTCTTACCCGCACGTGCCCCTCTTACCCGCACGTGCCCCTCTTACCCGCACGTGCCCCTCAAATATAGTGCCAGTGCCCTTCTGCGGGTCGACGCCCAGAGGGCCCTTGGTCTGGTCCAGAGGGACGGGGCACACCGCCGGGGCCTTGTCAGCGCAGGTCACGTGACACGAGAAGCTGCAGGCTGGACCCAAGCGCACGACCAGGCCCACGTTTATTAATGCAAAATGGCATAATGTGATTTTTTTAAATTAAGGAATAAAATAAAGTAGAAAGATTGCAATATATCAGAAGTTAGATAATTAGGTTTTCACGTCAAACAAGCAGCTAGTCATGGTGAAAGGTTAATGATTATCAAATAAACAAACAAACTGGCAACAAACAAATAAAAGCCTGAGAATGCAAAAACACAGAGATTTACGAAGATTCTAAATAAGGTGCTTAATGGTGACTTCTGTTAAAAAAAATCTAGAACTGCTTTTGATTTTACTTTAGTAAAAATAACTAGTACAGCACAGTATCGAATGGAGGAAACTCGCTGAACAGAATTCAAAGAGCAAATACATATCAGAAGTATTTTGTATAAAAAAATTTAACATGGAACAGTGCAGAGCTCAATGGAGAAAATCAGCAATGAAAGGGACATTGTCCCAGGCAACGCCTCACCTTCGCAGACGCAGCCCTGCCGCATGAGGCCCACCATCACGGAGGTGCACTGCTTACACTTCGTGGGGACGCTGAAGGTCTTCACCACAAACTGGTGCGCTTTCGGCTGCATTAGCCACAACGGGCAATTAGCGGACAGTTAGCGTGTGCAATGCTGTGCGTTAGCCCAACATTCGTCCAGGCTAACGATGCTAACGATGCTAATGGGGGGGGGGGGGGGGGAATCCTGATCACTGGTAACAGCGGCTTCCTACCTTGGGAGAGGCAAGACTGGGCCTGTTGAACCCTGGCCGCGTCATCGGAGTCTGTGTCGTGGTGGGGGATTGGTCTATCAGCTGACAAGGAGAGGTCAGAGGTTAAAAGGCACCGGTAACTGCGACAAGAGCGTTTTAGGAGGTGAAGACCATGCCTGACAGGCAGAAAAGTTCCAGGCCTGGGATTTACCTCAATTGGCTCCAAGTCGCTGGCAGTAGAGGGCGATCGCGAGCGGGACAGGAGGCGAGAGCGAGTGTCGTCGTCCCGCGACGGGGTGTTGGACAGGCTGAAGGTTTCCATGGAGTCAGCCTTCAGATATGGGGGGGGAGCGGGGTTAGGACCATGGCTGTGGTCTATTTGACATGAGTACTTGGGCTAAGGAGGAGCTCAGTGGTAGGCTTGGGTGGCATTAGGGTGAAACGCTACACCGTGGTATATTTTATCATGGGGGATGCCCCCTCCTCAGCAAATGTTACTGGCGATATTTCGAAATACCAGAAAAGCCTTGCTTTTGAAAATACGAAATACTGCATCCCGCAGTGTAATGTATGGACTGAATGACCATATGAAAAATTAGATACTACCCAAGCCTAGTCAATGGAAAAGGACATCAGATGAGTGCTGCACATAAAACACTGATAAAATTGATTATGTATAATAACCACAAAAATATAAAAAGAGAGATCTAAAATGATTATGATTATTTCCCCAGCTCACAACTACAGAAGAATTTAAAGATGCACCAACATGGAACACAAGCGCACCCAACCCCAGATAGTGTGACCGTCACCTTCAGAAAAAGGGGACAAAGAGAGCAACAGCAAGAGAGACGGACAACAGGAAAACAAACCCACATGGCACCAGCAGTACCATAATCAGGCCAGGCGGGGGGGGGGGGGGGGGACAGATACAGCACAAGAAGAAGAAGAACAACAACCGGTAACCAACAACGACATGGGAGCTTACACGTCTGCTTTTGGTGGCTGGATAAGAGGCCGGGGAATGCTTTTGCACAGAGAAAAGGACGGAGACAGACATGTGGGGGGAGGGGGGCAGAGAAGAGAGACAGAGAGAGGAGGAGGAAGAGGGAAGATGCAAAAGACATCCATTAGTACAAAAGGCTTACAAGCGAAAGTGAAACATGAATCCCAAACTTTTTACTTTGGAAAAAACTCGGGAAAAGTCAGACGGTTCAAATTTGGTGATGAATCACCAACTGACGATTTCTAATACAGTTTACCAGCTATTGGCTACTGGGAGCTAATGGGCATGTGCAGTTTCAAGGAAGTGACCTAATTAGCGGCTAGGTCGCTAACAGCACCCAGGCAACATTATATAAACGGATGGTTAGGCGGAAGGAACTGGGAAATCAGGAAGGTCAGACAGGCAGACAAGCATGGCGCAGCCCGTCAGGAACGCTCCATGTCATTTGGGCAGAACCTGGAAGAACAGGTAAGCTGTAGGGGGATAAAATCGATGAAAATGGGTCTCTATCAGCAGAGAGACAAGGCAGTCCTGGAGACCTTCCCGCAGTTTAAATTTATGTCTTCCCAGACTTCTAAAAAATAGATAGCTAAGAGTAACAAAAACAGAAGACAGGAAGTGAATTTAAAAGCCCGGTAAAAAGCGCTGAGTGAGAGATCCTCGCAGCTGTAGGCTACGGGCACGGTTTGGTGTGCCGTGCATGTCAGTTACTAAGGCACTTTAGCTAACCCGCGTTACTGCCTGCGAAGTGTACTTGCAGAGTGCACATGGGGCTCTCCCAATGCATTCTGGGTACTTTAATGCAAAAAGCTGAAGGAAACAAACATTCTGGCAAAACTGCACCTGCAGCTGATACCGTACCGATGAAACGAATGATGTCAATTGATTTTGTCTGAGACATTCAGATTCAAAAAGGATTCGGAGAAACAGACAAAACGCGTCAATACGTTTCTAAAGCAGAGTGGCGGAGGGACATCGGAGAAAGACCGGCCTCACCTCGAACTGATCCAGGGCCGAGGAGGGGGTGTTCAGGAAGGCCAGCAGGGAATTATGGGTACTTTGGAGCTTCACACCTGCAGGCAGAGCATGAAAGCAGGTGAAGAAACCAGAAACCTACACGGTACAGTGCAGGGTGCAAGGGGGCCACAGTCTGCAGCTTAGGGAGGAGGCGTGGCATGGGTGGTGGAGGGGGGACGCTCCTCTCTCCCCCAGGCTGCTCTCACCCTTCCCCGTCCGAAGCTCCTCCGTCTCCTTCTGCAGCTTCTCAATTTCAGACATCAGCTCCTGGTTCCTGTTCTCAGAATCCTGCAGCTTGCTGGGAGAGGAACAAAGCCAGTGTAAGATCATATTCTCACTTAATTGGCCTTCGCTGCAAGATGAGCCGCCATGAACCTGCCAACTTTAACCTAGATTTTCTGGAAGCATTCAGAAATACTCATAATTCTAGTGCCTGGATTCGGCCAAGACCAAAGGGATACAGGAGAATTAGGATTAAATTTGCAGCAATGTGGGTCTTTGTAAGCAGGATGGGGGGGTTAACTTCTCTGGAGGCCCAACGCCAACACACTTGGGGATCCCCTCAAGTGGGCCACTATTTTATTTTTTTTGAAGGAGTAACAGTTTTGATAATAGATAATAATAATTCAGCCAACAGGGCTTACAGATCGCTGGAGGGGGGGGGTTGTTTGTTCAAATTTGCCAATGGTGGGGTATCGCAAATCAGTCGATTTAACATCAACCTTGTTTCTCCCTGAGGTGGGGTGGGGCCCCTGATTTTACCAGGGCCTATGCATTAACTGGCCCCTGAGCCGGCGGGAGTTAGCGATAGCGTTAGCATTAGCGTACCACTCTGTGGACATGCTGGACGCCTTGACCTTGTTCAGCTCGTCCTGGATGGCCTGCTTGGCCCGGATCTCGGCGTCGAGCGCGGACTGCAACTCCAGTCGAGCCGACATGTCCAGCTTGGCGAAACGGCGCATCTTCCAGGGCATGTCCTGCAGAAAAGAAGTGCGGGGGAGGCGGTCTGGGTCACGGCCGGGGACGGGACGCGGGCAGCGCAGGACGGGATGGGGAGGGCGCAGCAGGGCGCTCACCGTGGCCCTAGAACCCAGGCTGGTGCTCCGCAGGCTCTCCAGCTCCTCAGTCATCTTGGTGGCCAGCGCCTGCAGGTAGCCTCTGGCTTCCTTCTCGTCACTCACCCTGGGGAGGGACACGGAGGGACGTGCTCAGTGGGGGCCTGGGGGTGCTCCGGCACACTGCCGAGCCGTGTGGCCAAGGGTAAGATGCCATAGTTATATTCAGCAATGCGCATTGCGTCACGCTAAGAATTTTCATACCTGAAAACGTTTGACGTTTTAACGATAAAAGTAATCGGTAGCACTTTCATTTAAGGTCCGCTTCTTCATCATTTGTTGATATATTAATAGATAAAAACTTTCATACACAGGTAAACTGGGAAATGTATGACAAACATGCATCGTTCACAGCTTGTAAATCACTTGTAAATATAACACAATGGGTTAGTAAGCACTCAGAAATTAGTTATAATTCAGCATTTACAGGCTCTTTATTAAATAATGTGAGGCATGTTTGTGGTACATTTCCAAATTTGACTTTAAGTGAACCTTTATTTACTAATATATTACCCAGTAATAGCTAAGTAGGGGACTATAAAGTGTTACCAAATACTCATTTTCAAATAAGCTGATTGACGAACAGTCGCATAGTGACAGTTGCATATTTTAGCATAATTTCAACAGAAATGTAACAGCATTTACTGTGTCACTGCCCCGAAATGGACACTAGGTGGCTCCACACAAAATCAAAGCACAGAAGCCGCCTCAGAGTGACCTTGTGTCGCTCACCACTGGATGATCTCAGTGATCTGGGCCTCCCAGTGGGCCACACTCTCCTTCTTGTCGGCCACATCCCGCATCTCCTCCTCCAGCTGTCTGTTAGTGGAGCCGAGTGTCTCCACCATGGACGTTATCTGGGAAATGGGGTGGGGCCGAGGGCGGGGCTAGATGATTACTCAGCATCAGCTGGACCACCATAAGTTTACACTGAGTTTCACTCTATCCATTTATGGCAGTTAGTTAAATGAATAACTCACTCATAAGCTGCCAAATCCCGAATACATGTCAGACGCCTCTAAAATAATAATAAAAATCAGCATTTCTGATAATCAAAACGATGAGTAGGGAACTGCCAGAAAGAATAGCTTCCCAGCGAGTAGAACCAGCGATCCAGATTCCTGGTGAAGGTACTTTTTATGGTTCTAACTAATCCTTAGCAGAAATAACAATCACGTGGATCAGAAACAACACAGTATCGTTAACAGCATGAGAAAAGGAATCAGTGCTCCATCACAATGATCTGATTCAGCAGTAACATCGGCAAGACGTGGGTCAGTATGTCAGTACGAGATGCAACACCAGCTCCGTACTGAGCACGCATGTACAGATGCAGACAAACACAGAGTTTACAGCTTCCCCTTTCACACATGACCTGGGTGTCCGATGTCCCTGCTCATATGACTGTGGTCAGTTTACTAGGCCAGATCAATAAATTGCATTCCCCACTGATGCGGAAAATCTCCATTTATATTGTCTGGATCTCCCTGTCACTTACTGGGTAATGGTGGGTGGGAGGGTCATATCACCAAAGTAAATAACCCGGCAGTAAGTAGGCCCCCCGGGCATGAACGGGACGCCAAAGCGAGGACTTTCTGCTATGTGGGACGATGGGGGCTGATAATAAATCACAGAGTCGCCCTGTCAGCCCGAGGCCACGGACCCGGCCGTCTAGGAACCGATGGCGTTCGGGCACAGGCCGAGGCGACCAGTCCGCAGACCCCCATGCGCCCACCCCCCAATAATGTTTAAAATGGGCCAGCAGGGTGAGTCAATCCAGGTCCACCCAGCCAGTCACAGTGTGACACATGTAATTGGAGTTAAATACAATTCCACTACTGCCATCTTAATTCTTTTCAGACATAGACAGATAAAAATAAATATATTCTCATGGTTTAACCAACCCTCTTTCTAGTGACCTAAACCTTAGAAAATGCTTCCATACAGCACTGCAGGGAAGATTTATACTGCAAGCAACAGTTAAATTAGAAAAAAAGTGACATGGCTAGATTAATTAAATTGGTCAATTAAAGCTAACATTTAAATATTTAAAAATAAATTAGCTTTGCGGTAACAATAAAAAATGGGGAGAGATTTTTCAAACCATTCGCTGGAGAACATTGAGCTGCACATTAGCAGTTTGAACAAGAAAGACTCTGTGGCAACAAACAAGCTTATTGGTTTTAAAGCGTATCTTGGAGACCTCAGCTTCCCCAAAAACCGCATGCTTTATTGCATCATTTTATCATGATTTTCTTCCATCCAATGAAGCAGACTAACTGCATAGCAGTTTCCACTCGTAACGTAAATACTGCCTGAACCTTGGGAAAAGGGCAGGGAAATGGATAAAAAAAAAAGGCTAAAGGGAATAAGAATGGTCAGAGAGGGGCTAAAATTAGGCAGAGATTTATGCTGCATTGGGACACACTGCATCCTCAAAGTATGCCTTTGGAACCTGGCCATTATGAGGTCACAAGCCACGGCCAATCACGGTTACAGCAGACAGTCATGTGACTTCAATAGACCTGTGAAGTGAGGGGGCACAACTAAAGCAAGCAGGGTGGCCTAGAGTGCTCTTCCTCAACTGGTGGGTCACAGCCCACCGGGACCATTGTTACCGGGTTGCAGAGTGTGAAGTAACAAAAAAAACAATGTATATATACACTTTTTGTTTTTTTAACAATGCATGAAGGCATTGTGCTACTGTTAACAATAAATAGAGCATAATGCATTATTTTTTTTAATGAAATAAATTTGGGTTGAAATTTTTAAAATTGGGGTTATGGCCAAGGTAATATGCGAGTCCCGAGAGTTGAGAACCACTGACCTAGAGAACGGAGGACTGCGAGCTGGCCCACCCTGGCTGATCTGCTCTACGTGAGTGCGATTAGCATGACAACCCACCCGATTTAGTGCTAAGAGATGTCATTTCCTGCTTTACAGAACAGTACTAAGGAAGGACAGCCGGGAAGAAGCTTGCCGGTTCCTGCCAGAAGCTCACCTTCTCCAGCTCCCCTGACAGCTTCTTGTTCTCCTCCGACAGGAGGACCCTCTCCCTCTCGTACTTCTGCTTGTACTCGGTCTTGAACTCCTCCCGCTCGCTCTGGCTGTGGGAGGCAAGCCGCAGGTTGATGGAGGTAAGCTGAGGCAGGGAGTGAGCGTGTCGGAGCAGTATTGGATCACGTGCGCACCTCTCCCGCCGTATCTTCTCCAGCTTGTCCTTCAGCATCATGATCTCCTTCTTGAGGGTCAGGTGCTGGGCCTCAGCGTCTCGCAGTTCCTTCTTGAGACCCTTGAGCTCGCCGGTGTGCTGCATCTCCCGCCGGGACAGCTCCTCCTCATAGGAGGCCACCTTCTTCTCCAGCTCCGTTCGCAGCCGGCCCAGCTCCTGGTTCTGCTCGGAGGCCCCCGCTCCTGGCGCACGGCCAGCCTGCTTCTGCCACCACGGAAACGGGGTGCAGAGGAAAGTACGGCCATGAACGCTTCCTCCTTTACACTCGCGGGGGTGAGGTAGAGAGGCACACCAGGACAAACAGCCAAAAGGTGGTTTGGGGGATGTGTGTGCCTCAGCCTCAGCCTCACTCGGGGTTTTACTTACACAAAAATGTTCTGAGGGCAAATGATTGATTCAGAGAGAACTAATCAGATTGCAGAGGAGGTGGGATCAATACGTCTGATTTGTTGGTCTGGTTGCTTGGACCCACCTTTTCTACAAGCTGATTGGTTATCTCTCCAAATCAATAATTTTTCATTCTGCCCTCAGAACATTTTTGTGTAAGTAAAACTCCCACGAGCGTGTGTGTCCCCCAGCGCGCGTCTCCCCCAGCGCGCACCAGCAGGAATTAAGGCGCTCTGGGTACAGTGTGTGGCTCAGTGGGTTAGGGCTGTGATCAGAAGGTCACTGGTTCAAATCCCAAGGCCGGCAGACTGATGCTGCTGTTGCCCCTCCAAACCTCGGATTGCTCTACGCTGACCAAACCTGAGCTGTGATCCCCAAGCTTGGTCTTACCTGTATATGTGGACGTGCGTGTCATGGGGTAAGCATAAAGTTTTATTCCATGGGGATCAATAAAGTATCACTATTTTGTTGTGCAGCTACGAATATCTGTGTCTACATGGCAGGACCTGAACATGAGACATTGTGGGGATCTACTCAAATGGAGGGTAAAGAAGAACTCTACGATTTCCCTAATCAGATAATTAATGTCCACTTGGGGATTAATAAGCCAGTGTTCGTTTTCATAAGCTTCTAATGTTAGCTTGTTTTGGGAGTAATTCCTAACATTACTTAGGTGTCAGCAGGAGTCCCCACAAACACAACTGTGTACCTTCAGCACCTCCAGTTCCTCCTCCAGCTGTCTGCTGAACTGGTCGCTTCGCTCCTTTAGCTTCTTCTCCTTCTGCGCCTCCTCGCTCCTCTCCTCCGCCTGCACCTCCATCTGGGGGACCGGGCCGAGACCACCAAGCCATCAGATCCGTCTCCGGCCACGGCGAAAGGGGAGCGACCCGGACCCCCCCTCCACTACACCGGCTACCCACCTCCTTGCGCGCCCTCTCGGCCTTGCGCACCTCCAGTCGCAGTGCCTCCACCTTTTGCGACATGCCCTCCAGCTCCTCCTCGCGGTCACGGACCTGGCGGGAGAGCCGCTGCTTCTGGGAGCGCAGCTCCGTCACGCGCTCGCTCATCTCCGAGAACTCCTGCATGGCCAGCTTCCTCTGGCTGTGTGCCTCCTTCAGCTCCTTGGCCTGTGACTTCAGCACGTTGTTGGCCTCCAGCAGCTCCTGTAACAGGGCCCCCCCACACGTATGTCGATACAGGGGGGTAGCTAGAAATTCTGGGCCCCCTGAGAAAAAGTGACCTTGGGCTCCTATTACGTCACATAACTTCTGCGTATTTAAGGGCCCCTGTAAAGTGCTGCCACCCCCCCCCCCCCAATCAGCCGGGGATCATGCATGAAACCTCAAGTGGTACCTTTTTCTGGAAATTTATGAACTTCAATAAAATATTAATAGCAGCAGTTAAGAGTGGTGAAAGGGTTGGAATGAAGGAGACCAACTGCCCCTTTGAAGAAAAGATGATTTACCTTCCCACTGTGAAAAGGGCTCTCCTGGGGGGGGGGGGGGCTAAGTGATAGGGGTATCTATAGCTCGGTGTGAAAGGGATAGCAAATGGGAGGAATAGCTGGGTGATGCCGGCCATTGTGTTGACCAGCTTCACCAGTAAGGGGTTTGAAGGGAGTCAGGCTGGGAAAAGGCCTGGATGAGATGGCAAACAGTGTCATGTGACACAGGAATGCAGGGAAAGACCAGGAGATTTATCTGGGTGTAGAGTTTTTTTTTTTTTTTTTTTTTAAAAAGGGATACAGGAAAAATGTTGGGTCTTGAGAAAAGCTACACTGGGAATCCAGCGTGGGAATCAGATTTTGTGTATTTTTCTAGGCTAAGGTGAAGAGAACCCAGGGTAATATGGCTTGTTTACCTCATTCCAGGTCTTAGCAACCATATTTTTGGTCCTGGACTGAAAGTGCTGGAGCCAAAACAGTAAGAAGCATTCTATTACCTTCTGAAAGTCATCCTTCTCCTGGTTCATGCTCTTCACCTGCTTCTCCAGGCCTTTGATGTGCTTGGAGGACTCCTCCAGGTCCTTGTGGGCTGAGCTAGCCTTCTCCAGCTGCTGCTCCAGCCGCCCAGAGTCTGTCACGCACACAGGGGGAGAAAGGTGAGGGAGCTGGGGCACTGAGGATGCTGTGGCCACTCTCTCTGACTCCAGACGGTCATGAAAAAGACCGTGTGGGTATAATCCCAGAATGATACCTGCTATTTGTTTCTTCAGGGCCTCAATCTCCTCCTTCAGGCTTTGGATCTCGACCTCCTTGCTGGCCGCTACTGGTCCATCTCCGCCGGAGTGTTGTAATGCCTGGACGGTCTGGGTGGATTCTGTGGGACACAGCGGCGTCGGTAATGACCTTGCTCCGGGACTCGATACCAGCGAGCCAAAAGGTCAAAGGTTCATCTGTTCCTTCCTGGCCCTGTTTCCTGACCTCAGAACACAGGATCGTTACATTCATAATATGGTGCTTCCAGAGCAAAGGTGTCAAACTCAAGGACCGTGGGCCGAATACGGCCCCCTGCCTCATTTCATGCTGCCCAGGTTGTAGGAGGGACCCGAAAGATTTATTTTTCCCAGTTATTACAGCAGCATTTTCAGCTGTAGGTAGGGCCCCCACCTCATAAATTCAGCCCTGAAGATAACCATGGTTGAACACAATAAGGGTGAACAGGGTGGGACTGGAGGACCAACCAGGGGGTGGGACTGTCTTCCCCAGTGCAGCATGAAATCTACTCTGAGGACAGTGGGAAGGAGAAGGAAAGGTCAAGCTAGCTGTGCCTGAGCTCTCAGCACATGTGAATATCAGAGGACAGCCCCCCCCCGAGCCCCTGAAGGCTCTCCAGCCCCCCCCCCGAGCCCCTGAAGGGTCTCCAGCCCCCCCCCCCGAGCCCCTGAAGGGTCTCCAGCCCCCCCCCGAGCCCCTGAAGGCTCTCCAGCCCCCCCACTGACACTGTCTGTTTGCGCCCCCCCATTTCCTTCACGGTGTATCTGCCTACAGCCTTGTCTGATGCCCACTGCAGCGCTGAATGAATATAATACTCAGCTGCTCGTGCTATTCTCCCTATTGGGGTATCAACATCAATGTAATTAAAGTTAATGCAATCAAAAGAACACAATAACACATTATGAATTTAACGCCAACATGTTAATGCATTAACTTCTGACAGCCCTATTCACGTTTAACAGGTATTGTTAACCATTATACCAGCAATCGCTTTTGTTCAGCACCATCAATCTTCTGCAATTCGTTCCGAGGCTGGTCTACATGGGGAAAATCATTAACCCATTGAATATTCAATTGGGTCCAAGGTGGCCTGTTAACTAAAGCGAATTTGACCCTGATCCAGAACACCAGTGTGCTGTTGAGCGAGTTACATACATACGCATATATACTGTATCTGCGGCGAATAAGTCAGACCTTGAAGCTTGCGGCTGAGCTCCAGTTTCTCCTGCTCTAGCCGCCGCAGCCGCCTCTCATACGCCTCCGTGGCCAGACTCTCCTCCAAGCTGCGCTGCACTCTCACGTCCATCTGCGCAGGCACTGCAGACTCGCGCAGGCAGCCCCGGTCCGAAAGGGCGCTAATTTGGAGCGACGCGTATGTAAGTGAGTTTGCCCTGTGACAGTGTTGGATGGCTCAGAAAAATTTAACAGCGAAACGATTCAGAGTTTACACAGCTGTGTACCTATTAAAAAACTCTACTAACTCGTCCTGATCAATAAATCTACTAAAGGCACAGCATTAACTAAATAAATTTCCACCACGAAATATTTTAAAAACTGCATTAAGATCTCACCAGGTCTGAATTACTCTGTTACACAGGAGAGGTTTATATATTAAAAATAAGATATACACATACATAAATAAATAAAATCGATTAATGCCCTTCACTTGGTTGAGGCAGAGGGCATCTATGTTTAATGAAGAACCCCCCCCCTCCCCGGTCTACATTTACTCAAAGCAGTGATTCTCAATCCGCTCCCTCCCAGACAGTCCATGTTTTTGCTCCCTGCCAGACAGTCCATGTTTTTGCTCCCTCCCAGCTCCCAAGCAAAAAACGTGGAGCGTCTCGGGGTCCCCAAGGACCAGGATGAAAAACGACTGATTTAAAGGCACTTCAGCGGCTGGCTTGTGGAGAGGAAACGCTGGGAATCAGCCGAGGGCCTGGGGATCACTGACCAGTGGCTGGTGTAGGTGAAGCCCACGAAGGGGAGGTGATGTCCGGAGAAGGTGGTGTGGGACGGGGGGGGCATGGTGTCCTGACAAGCCAAGCAAAACCACAGCTGTTACACTCACGCTTCTGTAGAAAGCAACATACAGGAGAGGCAAACTGCACAGTGCTAATATACATGCTGTCAAGGAGTCAACAAGGCATGAGTGCAGCTAGGCTGGGATTCCAGTGAATGCCCAGAAACGAGAGTATTGGAGCAACAGCTACACATCTCCCTAAAAAGAAAGAACCTGATAAGACTACTGTTTAAATCATAAGAAACATGAACATTAAAAACTGCTAGAGTACCCATGCATGATACTCCTCAATTCAGGTGACATCACACTTCATATAGCACTCTTCCAAAACCAGCTATCAATACATGGACGTAACGGCAGTCCGTCATAGCTAGTCATGCACGGACGTAACGCCAGTCTGTCACAGTTAGCCACGCACGGACGTAACGCCAGTCCGTCACAGCTAGCCACGCACGGACGTAACGCCAGTCCGTCACAGTTAGCCACGCACGGACGTAACGCCAGTCCGTCACAGTTAGCCACGCACGGACGTAACGCCAGTCCGTCACAGTTAGCCACGCACGGACGTAACGCCAGTCCGTCACAGTTAGCCACGCACGGACGTAACGCCAGTCCGTCATAGCTAGCCACGCACGGACGTAATGGCAGTCCGTCATAGGACGCACACTCTAGGAAACTGGCTGAGGACATATTTTTAAACTATTGGAGGGATCTGGAGTACCCAGAGGAAATCCCCACAACGTGGACAGCACATGTAAACCGGACACACGGCAGACGAGGACCAGGAGAGGGAAGTGAGCCACCAACTGACACACAAAGCCATCGAATAAGGACAATGCATCAAAGATATGCTAATAATAGCAGCAGTTGGGCTATTTATTGTTCTCTATTTATTCTTATTGTCTATTAATATTTAAAAGTATGTATTGTGCTACTGTAAACCTGCAATTTCATTTGGGATTAAAAAAGAATCCATCCATCCATTCATCCATTCATCCCCTGAGTAAAACAAGGTGTGGTAACATTAAAGCGAAAGCGGGCAGCGTACCGAGTTCTTGAGGCAGTCGTCTTCCACGTCGAAGTTGGACGTGTCCGACGGGCTGCTGACCTCGGGGATGTAAGGGGCCTCGCAGCTGCGGATGTTGTCCCAGTCGATGCCTGAGAAGAAGGGGTGCCGCTTGAAGTCCTCGATGCCATTCTGGCCCAGCCTGTGCTCCCGTGAGCAGATGAGGCGGCGGATCAGGTCCTTGGCGTTCTCAGACACATCGCTGACGTGCGGCGGGAACTGGAAGCGCTCCTGCCGGGAAAACGCCGCAGTGTGTCATGCGGTCTTCAGTTTGAGGGCTGCACCCTGAGACACCACAGATATAATACTGTGCAAAAGTCAAAGGAAATGTGTTGAATATTTATCTGGGGCGTAAAAGGTGTATTTTCCTCAAAGAAAGTAATTAGACAAAAGAATATATGCAAAGGCATGGTTGTGCAGTGGTTAGCACTGTTGCCTCACACCTCTGGGACCTGGGTTCGAGTCTCCGCTTGGGTCACATGTGTGTGGAGTTTGCATGTTCTCCCCGTGTCGTCGTGGGGTTTCCTCCGGGTACTCCGGTTTCCCCCCACAGTCCAAAGACATGCTGAGGCTAAATTGCCCTTAGGTGTGCATGTGTGAGTGAATGGTGTGTGAGTGCCCCCTGCGATGGGCTGGCCCCCCATCCAGGGTTGATCCCTGCCTCGAGCCCATTGCTTCCGAGATAGGCTCTGGACCCCCCGCAACCCAGTAGGATAAGCGGGTTGGAGAATGGATGGATGGAATATATGCAAAGGACAACAAAAGTGGTGATTTTATTATTTTTATGGTGGAGGGCATAAGAGGGCCCATCCTTATCATTAGCCAATCATATGCTTTGAAGTAATGAGTGACAGGAGTAGGGGTACTTCAGGGGCCAATCAGCTTTTCACCTGAGGTCCCTGCCCCTGTGACCCCGCCCCTGGTGACACTGCGGTTAAATCAGTATATCTGATAAACCAGAGAAAATCACTTCAAAACAGCTAAACAGTTTATATCCTCATTCATCTTCTGACCATTCTGCCATACAAAAATCATGGTTTTATATGAAAGTCAATGGATCAAGGCTTCAGAAAAACACTGGTAATCCGACTTCTTCATGCAACCTTGTTTAGAAAGATGACAGGTGACATTTTACCCACAGTTCCTCGCCCTTACTGTGTGTTTCAGGAGTACTGCCTGCATGAGAACTAAAATCTCACAGTAATCGTTACAAACATGTTCATTGCTACCGTCCCCCCTGGTTATGGAATGAACCCCGGCTCACCTTGTGGTTCATGATCTTGCCGTAAGTCTCCACCAGCGACTCCGCATAGAAGGGCGTCTCCCCGTACAGCATCTCGTACATGCAGACCCCCAGCGACCACCAGTCGCACTCGGGCCCGTACTTGCCCTTGCCGTCCTCCATGGCCTGCAGGATCTCCGGGGAGATGTAGTCCGGCGTGCCGACCGCCACCGAGGACTGGACCTGCCACGGGAGGCAGATGGACTGGCTCAGGAAGCAAATGAAGCCTTATTTGCCCAGTATGAGAAGAGAATTCACTGAAATGCGTTTCATTACTACACTTGATCTTAGCCAAAATTTAAAAGTGATTATTATTTTTCCCCTTCCTGCTTCTGTTATATTTTTATTTATGTTTTTGCAATTAAAAGGTGAAAGAAGAAAAAAATGAAACTGCTTGTAAGACAGATGAACGAATATCAAGGCTGTGGTTACATGTCTTGTGTTGCTGTGTAATCACTTCTTCATTTATCTGATAGGCGACTTCACCCTGCATTTATTTCATTTATTTTCCCCCTATTGTCCTCATGCTGTCTGTCCTGCAATTTCATTACATATCCCATCTTGCTCTCTCTTTAAATATACACACAGACATTCTGCTGACCCTGGGATTTGAACCAGCGACCTTCCAATCTCAGGCACAGTGTCCAAACTCACTGAGCCATGTGCCACATGTGATGTTACGATAAATGCATAAGGAGGAGATGGAAATGAGCGATTAAGTGCCGTTTTCCCCGCATGACTTTACATAGAAATGAGGGAAAACAAGGTTAAACGATGCAGGACAGTTACTTTCCGCTCACAATCAGAAAGTCATTCTAGGGTGTCGTCTGTAAGGCAGTACTGCAGCGCAGCACAGACCAGACACACCAGGAGTAAACCAGCACAGACTGGGGAGACCCGACTTTCTGACATTCAGTTTTATCCAAGCAAAGCGCGATAATTAGGGGCTAAGCGTCTGGCTCAGGGAGCCAGCAGCAAAATCACTGGTGACTCGGGGACCGGAACACGTGACCTTCTGATCACATACAGAGTCCTAACTCAATGAGCACCATACCATCCGTGCACAGAAAGCAGTGCAGCCCAAACCAGTCTCTCACACTGGGCCATTAAAAACTTAGACTGGTTTCCACTTAGGGATGGGAGAATTTTGAGGGTGAAGGTATAAGCTCTTATGGCTCGTTTGCATGTGTTTGCATTAGGCACAGACACATAAACGGAGTCCTTCTTCCCCTAACAGCTCTAAAGAGGGATTTCACTCCACATATGAGGTGACTGAGCAGCAGGTGAAGCTGGGAGGCTCGTCTGCCCACCGCAGGCACTGCTCACTTCCAAAGCTTTGGCAGAAACGCCGTGAACTGGGTCGGGCCTCACCGTCCCGTCCTCCGTCAGCTTCAGGCAGGATCCGAAGTCGGCCAGGCGGATGTGGCCGTTCACGTCCATCAGGATGTTGTCCGGCTTGATGTCCCTGAGAAAAAAAAGCAAATATCTGCATAAAAACAGTGATCCAGCACCCCTAATACATACCGGAGCTTCAGGTCAGCACCCAGCTAACAGGGAACGTCCCCAGAATCTTTACATAACGTTGGCTGAAGTTCTCAAAGTGGGCAGAGAACGTTCTTACTGTAATGATAATAAAACGCTATTCCCAAGATTGATCTCTTAATATTAGCATAATAACATTATTTTAGCGTAATTAATGATGGAAAATTTTATAATCAAAAATATTTTATATTAGAACTATATGTGTGAAGGTGTTATCCAGCCTGGACCTTACAGGTGTAAAGTGCAGTGTTTCCTGCCGCTCTAACACACCCTTTATTCCTTCATACATTGTTATTCTTAGTTGTAGTAGCGGGATAACGTTCTGGGAACATCCGAAAAATGGACACTGAACGTTTCCAAACTTTGTCACATTCGGTAAATGTTCCTAGAACGAAAAATCGTTAGCTGGGTATGCACCAGTATAACATGAACACAGGAGAGAATTCTGGTTTGTCAAAGAACTAAGCAAGTGAACAACTTCCCTTGGGCTTGCTGGCATTCCAGACCATTAAGAGAAAAATCTGAACAATCCAGTTCATGGAAAACCCTATTAGGGAAAGTTCGTGGCATAAAACCGGCCACCGAATCACTGAAATGCGGATTAAAAGATGTTACAGATGTTCTTAAAATAACCTGCCATTTAACATGGCTTCAGAAGACCAACAAGAGGCCAAACATAGTCGTAATTCAGTCTGAGGTGGGCCTGGGGGTATTGTTACCCAGCAGACACCCTCTATTAAACCCCCAAATACACTCTGGAGTCAGAGGCGAGGAGATTCTGTCACAGAAGAATTAAGCACCGTCTGACCACACAAATTGACAGATGTGGGACACACATTTCTATTCAGCAGAGACATCCGTTCTTATGTCAGTGAGGCAGAAATTCCTTTCTGAGTTTCAGGATGGCATGTTTCCCTAAGACCTCGAAGTTCACGTCACGGACGGCACGCCTCGCCGGCATCTGGAAGCGGCTCACGTGCGATCAGACGGTCACGTTCGGCCGGGCCGGTTCGTCCAGCCACTTACACGAGGCGGCACCTCTGCTTCCACCACACTAAGCGGCTGAGCATTAATCTATGGCCTGACGTGACAAATCGCGGATCTACGCACCACAATGCTTTGTGTGAATTTCAGGGCCTCGCCCGCAGCTTAAGAGATGCTGCATGATTCAAACGGGGCACGAGAGGCAACAAATCCATTCTAATCTCAAAGCCTCGTGCTGACTCAACACTTTTGTACACGACATACAAAACTCCTAATACTATTCAGTCTTGACATGCTTGTACACCGACTTGCTATTTTTGTCACTGGGAAGGCTTCCAAACAGGCGTGAACGTGAATCAGGCCGACCAATGGAACACTGAGCTTGTGACACTGGGAAACAGGCATCCCACAACAATCCCAAAAATCCACATGGCCTGCGACCACTCCCACGGGCGGGAGGAACGCGCGCCATATCTACGCCACTCCCCTCCGAGAGGCAGAGGGGCAAACGACAGAGTGCTTCGAAATTAATTGTGTTTAATAACCGTTTAGATTTGGATCCCTTCACATCTCTGGCTCATTACTTCTCCCCCCAGTCGGTCTGCCTGGCACCCTCTCCCCCCCCTGAGAGTTTAATGATCAGGTGAAGTATGGTAGCACACCATGGTCCCTAAGGAGCAGACAATCAGGAACCCAGATGAACTCAAACTACTTGAAGCTATTTGATTACAACATATTCATTATAACTTAGTCTTGCCTTATTCTGAGAATACTTATTTAAAAAAATACAAAATCTACACAGCTTAGATAAGGTAAAATAATAAAAGACGACTACGATCAGTACAGCCCCGCAACTTAAACAGTGAGAAGCACAAAAACATGCAGTAATAGAAGTACGCCAGTAGGTGGCTTCCTGCTCGCATGAGAAGTGTGCTGTCGGCCAGCAGGAAGTGCAAGCCCATGAGGAGATGACGACAGACAGGCGGCACTTCCTCTGCCAGCAGGTGCGTGGAGCAGAGTTCTGTTCTGGCTTGGGGGGGGGGGGGGCGGTGTTCAGCCACCTTGCATCATCTGGACAGATCCAGTGAAGCATACAGACAACCCCTCCAGCAATATCTCAATTTGGGAGGTGCTGGAAGATCACAGAGCCGAAACTGTGGCTGCAGAGGACATCGGACACAGATTAGCAAAGCGACCTGCCTCCGTTTGTCAAACATCAACCTCGTCGTGCTACACATAAACACGAAGTAACAGCCATTGTGTGATTATAACAAAATAACAAATCAATTACCCTGCATAACAATAGCCACAAAGACAAACCCGAATGAGGCACCGTTTAACATCACAAAGCATCCCGACCCACATCTGAGGCCCTTTTCAACACATATTCATCTTAAACAGTTCCCGTTTCTGCTGGGGACTGAGGCCATCTGGCTGCCTGCGAGGACGTCTTGGAAGAGCTCTGCGGACCGGCCCGGAAACAATGCAGGGGATGGCAGATTTCCCCAAGGAGCTGCCGTGCGCCCCGACGCCCCCCCCCCAGGCAAGTACGGGGATCCATCAATCGCTGCTGCGACTGCCGAGCTGTCAGTGTCAAACCTCAGGCTGAAATACTCAATAAACAGCTGGAATCTGCAATGGGATTTTAAAAATTATAATAATAAAAACCTTGCATTCTGCATTATGAATTCACAACCACCCCTCATTTAGCAACTACCTCAGTTAGCAACCACCAGCAAAATTTAATTTAAAAAGATAATTTTCCGACCAATGCACGCATTATCAACCAAATTTCACGTGCCTGACAACAACGTCCACCACAGTGAGAGAGATCTCTCAAGTACGAATGTACAAAATGCTGGTAAAAATTTAAAATGTCCACGTCATGAAGGATAAAAAAAGGGAGTACGGAACGCAGAAAAAGTCGTAAGCACAGTCACAGTCACACTGAGGCCACCGTTACTTTCTCTTAACTCCCATTTCACTTAACTAAATGGCATTTCGAACACGACTTGGTCGCTAAAAAGGAGAGGGTGTATTTAGTATAAAACATCAGCAACGTGTGTACAACATTATTACTTGAAAGCACATTTATGGTACCAGAATAAGTCTTCATTCTACATTTCGGCTGAAGCGACGTGCGTACTCGTTTGTACAGAGATAAGGGACAAACGCAAGGTGTGTTAATGTAGCCAGGCCCAGGTTGGTGCATTGAAAGCCAATCGATAAGTTAATGAATGAATACTGTCTCAGCCGGTGTGACTACAGGAAGATGGAAAGAGGGGAGGGAGGGAGAGGGAGAAAGAGAGAGAGTGGGGATATAGGCCTCCCCACATGGAACATTAACGGCAGTGAGCAGAGGATGGTATCCAGCTGCCGGGAGCTGGCAGACGTAGGTCGCCCCCTATGGGTGGTCAGGGACATTGTCAGCCTGTGACCCTTAAGCCCCTCACCCACACGCTATTGACAAACACAGATATGATGCCACACCCCCAGCCTCCCCACTGGACACCATTCAGGCTCCCAGAGGGACTTTCAGCATCATAAATCAAGCCATATTAATACACTGGGACGCATCAGCATGAAATAAGCAAAGACCAAAATTTAATGACTGCGCGAGTGACACTCATAATAAATACAGCAGTCATAAGTGACATTTTCACATCAGTGTTTAAAAAAAACATTTTGACTGGCGAAGACTGTCAAATTCACAAATGTATACAGTTTTATAACAAAGATTGTTAATATCCTTGTTAATAACCATTATCGATGATTTACAAAGGAAATAAATATCGAGGACATTATTCAGAGTGACAATTATGTGTAATATCTTCTGTATTTGTAGCGATCGGTCATCTTCTGCCTATGCGGTAATTGATCAAGCTGACAGGGATGAAGAGCCTGGGAGATTAAGGGGGTCCCAACACAGTGGGGGGGACAATCTCCCATTAATGCTAACATCTGCCACTGGGCTTGTGGCATAACCCCCCCCTGCCTGAGGGCATACATCCCTCCCCACCCCAACCCCTCCCTAGAAAATGTGGCTCCCAATTCCCTGGCAAAGTACTGCGGATGAGATCTCCTTCAAATGTAACCATAGACCTATCTCTCTGTGCCCCCACCCACCCAGCATCCGCTTATCCTGGTCATGATCAGAGCTTGGGGCATAAGAGGCAGGGGTCCACCCCGGACAGGACGCCAACCAGTCACAGGGCACAAACGCTTCAGAGATGCCAATCAGCCAAGCTGCATGCTTTTGGACTGCGAGAGGGAATCTGCACGACCGGGGCCAGTCGTGTCAACTCACACTCACAGCGGAGGCAGAGAATTCAACTCAAGTCACAGGAGCCTTTCCCAGCATGGAAGAGTGCTGCTTACTGACATGCCACAGGTTAGGGGAACGACGGCGTGAAAGAACATTCAACAAAAGGCAGACGCAGGAGAAGAGAAAAATAAAACACCCAAGTTTGCTATAGAAGGGCTTCTGAGAACATCAGAGCAAAATCAAATCACAATACAAAAAAAACAAGCTACTAGTCATTTCTGTGATACGTTCCCAACAATGGCCAGCGGCTGTTGTTGATCGTACCAATTAGCATCTAGATGCGGGGATGTTTATAAGACGTCCTGTCTGGATGGTTTTGCTTAGATAACTTTGTTTACATTCCTGCGATAGTGCTTAGCAGACCGTGAGGGGAAAGTGAACGCAAGATAGATGCACGCTACCCCGGCACAAACCCGCACTGAAAACCCAGCATGCAGTGCTGTGCCTCTTTCTTAACACCCCTCTCTTCTCGAAAGTAGTCGCAAGGACATAGCCAATCAGAGCGGTGAAGGGCACAGGTGACAGAGCTGGGGCGTTCGGCTGCTGGTGGCCTTAAAGGGACCTGCTTTCCTGACATGGGAGGACACGCTGGGGGAGGGGGGGGGGGGATTTAAAGCAGCTTCATTCAGAGAAAGCACATGTCACATTCCTTACAGCATTTACATTTCGACAAGTCATTATACAATATTCCAATTGGCAAAAGCAGGTGTATACAATACTCCTATAGGCAAAAGTTGGCGTATACAATACTCCTATAGGCAAAAGTTGGCATATACAATACTCCTATAGGCAAAAGTTGGCGTATACAATACTCCTATAGGCAAAAGTTGGCGTATACAATACTCCTATAGGCAAAAGTTGACGTATACAGTACTCCAACTGGTAAAAGCTGCCATATACAATACTCCTATAGGCAAAAGTTGATGTATACAATACTCCAATAGGCAAAAACTGGCGTATACAATACTCCAATAGGCAAAAACTGGCAAGTGTGATGCTTATAATGATAATAACAAAAACATTACAAAAGGTTTTATGTTGATATCTATGGAGATGAACAGATTTTTAACCACAATCTTTTCTTTAGATTAATTGTAGATATAGAAATTTAGTTTGAACATGAAAAATGCACTGGTTATGTTGATTTCTGCATGTATTTTAAAAAAGAAGCTTTCATAGGATGTGAAAATGGTCATTTAAAAACGGCCCATGCGGAGTCGAAGTTCACATCTGGCCCGTCACAGAAAATAATTCCCTGGACCAAACAGGCAGCAATTATGTTGCATTTTAATGGAGTTTCCGCTCCACACCCCACCCCTCAGAAATAAAAAATAAATAAATAAAAACCCTTTCCCAAAAATGGATGTGGCAAGTTCCACATCACACTGCTGGAGGCCCCTACACTGCCATCATAAAGCCGATAATAAGACTGGGAGCCAGTGGGTGCAGTGAAAACATACAACCCAAAGCTGGTCAGCCTCTTTCAGCACAGCTCATTTTATCAAAACCCGTTATGCAATATCCTCATAATAGTAAAAGCATTATAGGAATATGTTAAGCAGCACACATTTATTTTAGCAGCCTGAAATCTATGTTCTCTCAGTCCAGAAACAGACATGTTGCTTAACTGTAAGAAGAACATCTGCAGAATTATTCCTGCCAATTAGTGTCAGGTGCTCATACTGTGAAACTTCATGCTTATTTAGGGATGGTGTACGACGCATCAGTGTTTACAGGGCAGCCCGGTGACCATCACAGCAGGAGTGATTACAACTAGACTAGTGTTTTGACTGAATACAGTAATGGATACTGCTCACTATTGCCCTTGTGCGAAGGGCTGTATGTAAAAGTGTAAGCTAAGAGAAAAAAGCTGAGAAAGTATCATCCCAACTGGATTCCAGTTCTACAGTGAAGATGAATGATGGCGATATAAGAATAATGAAGACTGGAAGACTGAACACTGTCCAACACACGAACCAGAGCGTGGCACGGGAAGGTGAAGTCCCAACAACGTCTTCCTCGTGTTTAAGCTTCATTGTTTTTGCTAATGGCTGACAAACTCAAGAACCCAAAGAACAACATATTAAAGGAACTCATCCCTCACCATTATAGCACTCTAATCTGAGGTATGACAGTCAGTCCTCCAAATATCGCCCTATCACGCAGACCACCCAAGAATACCATGTTTTCATGCCAGCTATAGACCTACCCCACAAAACGCAATATAGCAAAAAAGATTACGTAAAAATACATATGCAAATGCTGTGAGGCAGTAGTAACTAAGAGTCTGGAACATGCATTAAAGATCGTGGCAGCTAACCCAAGCCATGGTGGCGTAAGCACCCAATCAGATGATCAGGGGCAAGAGGAGGCCTGTGGGACTCATTCATCCTCTGACTAGCAAAACGGGAATTGATCCACAGGGCAGATGCTCAATGCCATTTGTGCGTAGATTACACGCTTACTCTCTAGCCAAGCAGCAAGACGAAAAAAAGAGAAAGCACGATGAAAAATAACATACCAGTATGTCAAATTGTGAAGGATATGATTACCATCTTCATTTGCATATTGTTACTCTGTTGAGTCATGCTATTCCCTGCCATACGTATCTGTTTTGCCAGATTGGAGTTATATACACAATGTACATAGTACATAGACATTGTGGGGGCTTGGGTTAAAAGCCCACATTAACATCTCCCCGGCCAAAGCAAACGTTTTGGCGTAAACTGTGATTTACCACCCCCCCAGCAGAATAACAGTGCACCCTCCCAGAGTGACCCTTCTGCTACAAGGTCAATGGCTGCCCACACAAGACCGTTGGGGATTCACTCCCAGTGATGTGTGCACGCAAGGCGTTTCCACGGTGACCGCTTCGTTCCGAAAATCAGCCTAATGGCACTGCTCTCCATCTAGCTGGCGGCTTTGTTTGTGTGGGTTGTAGCTACTGGGGACGTCTACTCAGTACTTTTACTCTGGAGATCTCAGTCCACCATGTTCAGGATATCTGGTGAGTATCTTTACATTTCCAGGGACGTTACTCCAAATGCCTTTCAAAATGTCCACTGACCCAGTTAGCTTTCACGAGACTCACCCTATCAATGGGGTTCCAAAGACCTTCAAGACGGGAAAAGAAAAATATCCATTTCTCAGCATAAATCTTTGTTTTATTGTCACAGATCCTTATTTCATTCCTACTGCACAATAAACTCAGACTCTCTAAAAAAATTAATTAATTAAAAAACACACACACACACACACACACACACACAGCACCATAAGCTATGCATCCAACCATCTCCAGTACAGGTTTGCCCTATTCAGGGTTACTGGGGTAGTGAAGCAAAGCAGGGAGCAGCCTGTGGCAGCTGGCATGGCCTACAGCTCAGACAAATGAAACAAAGTAGAAACACACCCATTACCTCCCACAGTATTTTATAACAGTTCAGTATCTTTACCCAGGACACTAGATAATACTCCGATGAAGAGCCAAAAGTAAATTCCATAGTTTCTGGCGAGCTAGTCAACATAAAACCACATTACAGCGCAAAGCACACATATATAAGAAGCTCAGCGGCCCTCGACATATAGGTTTTATCGGATGTCTTGAGACGGGGCACCGCAGCGAATCGGGTTCCGAAGCCCTCGTGCCCATTCGTCCTCGTAAGCAAAGAACCTCGCCCTAAAGAAAGCCAAATGACACTGCGAGTATGGCGGAGGTTTTAAGGGAGGGGCTTATGCTCCGTAGGCCCTCTGCAAAGGGGCCCGAGTGAATTCCCACCAGCGGGAGGGGCGGGGGGGGGGGGCGGTACATCCGCACCCTGTCATTAGAACCAGAGAATCGCCTCACAAAAGTACCAATACCTTAAAAAAAAAAAAATGTCTAGCTAACAGCCAAAAATAAACCCGGCGGTGCAAAGGGGGGGTCGTTACCACTGAAGCCACTTCTAACACTGCAGGATGTTTCTAAGCACAACATCAGAGCCAGTGCACATGTGACAAGTGACGAGAAAAAGGAGAGGGTGTGGAGGGTCCCACGGGAAGCAGTCACAAAGCGGGGGTCCCTCTCCCCCCCCCCCCCGGCTCAGCACGCTGATGTGGGCCTTCCCCCGCACCCTTCAAACCACTGAGAACCTCAAAGGCAACACCCGACCAAGGGAATGAATGGAGAGGCTAAGAAGCATCAGAGCCTGTGCGAGGAGCAGGACCACATCTGAAGCTGCCTTTACACGAAGCCCATGGCAGGCAGTCACAGCCCAACGTATAATAACGAAGTGTTAGCGAAAATGTCAGATTTCATGAAATCAGGACAAAGAATTCAAAAAGCCATACAACACAGGAAAACACTGCCACCAATTAGAGAAGCGACTTGTGAAATCAATACCACTTATTCAATAACCTTCCTTTTTAATGTAAAAAGCAGTAAAAGTAACTACGTTCTTTTCAAGCTATAACGTCAGTCATCTTTTACTACACAGTAGCCGCTAATCTAATAGTAACCATTAAACGTGTCCCACAAGCAAGTACCAGTTTAGGATTACAGACCTCCTGAAGGACATTAGCTAAAAATATTTGGATTCGGTTCTTTCTTTAGAACAAAGATTTGTTAAAGCGTCAGCAGTATTTCAAAGATCACAGTCTATCACACTCAGCCCAAAATGTCAACTAAAGTTACAGCTGTATAATATCATTGTGATACCAACTACGACATATGCCAGTGAGACATGGAAAATGACAACAAAAACAGCACAGACTAAACACGTTCCACCAACGTTGTTCACGATGAATACTTGGGGTCTTGTACCGCGGTCGTGTCACAGTGATGTTCTAATAAAGAGAGATTTCAAGAGACTGCAAGATGTCGCAAAAATAAGACCTGGCCTTGCCGGATACCTACTGTGTGTCCCTGAAGAGCACCACTCAGACAGCACTATGGTGGATCCCAGCAGGAAGACGGGAAGCAGGCAGACTACATAGATTTCAAGGCAACTAACATCAAATTGGAAGAAAGAGAGGACATTGCAAAACACAGGAGGTGATGCAGAGTCCTAAGTCTAAGTCTGAGTCCTACTTTAGCCCCAGCGGTCCTACCTGTGGACGTAGTGCAGTTGGTGCACCGAGTCGATGGCCAACACCATCTCGGCCAGGTAGAATCGTGCCATCTCCTCTGGCAGCCGGTCCTCGAATTTGCTGAGCAGTGTGAGCAGGTCCCCTCCCACGTAGTAATCCATCACCAGGTACTGCGGGGGATGGCCAAGCGTGAGAAAATCTCCACCAAGGTTCCCACGTCACCATCCCAAGTCATCACACTGCATGATCTCAGTGATGGCTGCAGCACTAAACTGAGCACCTGGTCAATCTGGAGTACCTCCAAGTACGTCTCTTTTGATCACAAACAACCTATTATATGGTGCTTTTGCCCTATTAATCTGTCTAAAATGACAATATGGGAATTAACATAAAACATTTATACCGATTAATGTTCTAAATCAGAAAACCAGGTGCTGCCTTTCTTACAGGAAATCTCGCGAGGCACAGAAATAACACCTACAGGGGCACCTATGTGGAAATTTTGGCCGACACCAGTAACTGATACTGGTTAACCTCTGAGCTACAGAGAAGATGATGTCAGAGACGTCACTGCTTACGATTTCATAATTATGTATAACAACCACATCAGTTCTTAAAATACTAAATCATCTTTACAAAGAAAAAATATTTTATTTGACAAGGATATACAAGAAGTTAACCATATCTGTGTTAAAAAGCAACCACAGGTAATCGGATTACAGAAAGCATGTCAAACCACAAACATTACAACAAACTAATGCATTATTTAGGGGAGTAAGGATTGATAGTCAATAGGACAAAGTCCAAAACCCTAGAGGGGACAGAATGTTTTCAATGCAGCAAACCTACATTAAGAGCGCAAAAAACATATTGTGGAAAGTGGCTGAGTGATTCTAATAAAGGAGATGACAGCTCTTCTAAAGTGAAAGGCTTTATTAACAGCTACTATTGGGCTAATATTAACAGCGGCACAGACTGGGAAGCCAACAATTTACACGCTAACAACACACACATTACTCAGAAAACACGGCAGAGTTATGACATTTACCGTTAACATAAATACACAAATGCACATTAATTTACACTATATAAAGATACACACAGCGCAGTGCAAAGCATTCCAGGAGCTGCGTAATTAGTCCTGCTGACCAATCCCATGGCACCAAATTACGTCGGCGAATCGAGGACAGCGGGTGGGATAAGAACAAATGAAAAAATTTGCCTCAAAGACCCTGCAGAGGCAGAGCACAGGCAGAGCAGAGGCAGAGCACAGGCAGAGCACAGGCAGAGCACAGGAAGTGTGATCGCTGCTCCGATGAGGCTACGGCCAAAACGGATTTTGTCAGTTACATTTAAAGTGTACGGCGAGGAGGCAGATTATTTACCCATCTATTGCTGTATGTGTATAATGAATATAAAACGAGGTTTTTAGATGAGAAAAAAAAAAACACTTATTTTTAGGCCAATATGGTATTTTAGCAATTTTGTCTTTAACTCTTTGAATATTGACTAAAGTCGAAATATCGGCTGGCAATAAACAAAAATTTACACATTGGACTGATGTTGATTTCTTGATTTTTAACGAACATTGGCCGATACTGATATGTTAATCGATATCTCGTGCCTCTCTAGTAACGCCTTCCTTAAAAAAACCAAAGAAAGGGGAAACTAATAGTTTTAATGGGCAAGGGAAGGAGTGAGTCGTTCTAGGGCTCACCAAGTAGTTGTCATCCTGGAAGGCATAGTGCAACGTCGTAATCCACTGGCTGTCCCCATTTACCAGCACGTCCCGTTCCTCCCGAAAACAGGCCGTCTACACGGAAAGGAGAAAGATCAGATAAATACAGACCGATGCAACCTTTCCAACAGGAACTCATATGATATACAAACACTGGGCGTGACTGTGCTATGTATTCCCCCTATACTAATTGGGAAAACTATGCTAATTGCCGTTATTTATCTTTGACGACGTAAACTGTGCAAGCAGATTAGAAAAGTCTACATCCTTTGTTAGGAGATTTGACACAAAATTCAACACAGTAACTGAACTGAATTCAATGGATCGTTTTTATACAAAACATATCATATGTAACATTTTAGGTGTTCCTCTGTCATTGGCTCTTAATGAGCCGCTCTACCCAGTATCCACAAACCTTCCTCACCTCAGCACGCTTCAGCATCTCCCACTTGTTAAGGATCTTCATGGCGAACACCTTGTCTGTGTTCTTCACCTTCACCACGGCCACCTGAAGGGCACAGGCAAGGTGACTTGAGAGACTGGGATTAAGATGGCAGCCCATACCCTGAGGAGTAGCCCGTAACAGGAGCGTGAGCAGAATTTATGAGACCACAAGTTGTGCGAGTACTCGTTAGAAATGGGTCATCCTTCTGCTTGGCTGACTTGGACATGAACAGCCTGACGACACGCAATTCAGTAGGGCCTAGTTAAAAGAACCCTCCAAAGGCAGGGAATATTGGAAAGGAGAAGCCTGTTCTTGTCACAAGATAACAAGCTCTAGTATCCCAGAATGCAATGCACGGGCTTGGAGAGGGTGCAAGAGGAACCCATACGATCCATTCCTTCTGAGAGGGATCTCGATTTTAGTGCATGAGGAAAGTAGGACGTGGCCAAAACAGGTAGCCTTCTGGGCCCTCGATGGTGCGAAAGGCAGTCTGCCCCCAAGAATTCTCAGGAATGTCTTTTCAAGATGTGTTCTAAAAGACACTACCTCTTCCAGCCTGATTGTATCCTTCCTCTCAAAACTATGACTTTTCTGGAGTTTGAGGGCACCATCGCAAAACACAGCTGGTACTACAAAGTAGATTATAGTGGAAGATGTGCATTAACATTAAGATTTGTTCACTGTAGATCACATTTTCTAAACAGCTAATGTGCTACCTCAACTAAGGTACTAAGAAATACTCAAAAACTACCAGAAGCAAAATGGAAGTTTGAGTTGAAAAAAGGCACAGCAAGTTGGTAAATGTGGTGGGAATCCCCTCTGAAACCGGGAGATGTGTAGCCGTACATAATAAGGGCAGGGGGTAAAGGAGGGTCACGGCATACAGCTGCACCTCAACACATCCTGAACCGGGAGATGTGTAGCCGTACATAATGAGGGCAGGGGGTAAAGGAGGGTCACGGCATACAGCTGCACCTCAACACATCCTGAACCGGGAGATGTGTAGCCGTACATAATGAGGGCAGGGGGTAAAGGAGGGTCACGGCATACAGCTGCACCTCAACACATCCTGAACCGGGAGATGTGTAGCCGTACATAATGAGGGCAGGGGGTAAAGGAGGGTCACGGCATACAGCTGCACCTCAACACATCCTGAACCGGGAGATGTGTAGCCGTACATAATGAGGGCAGGGGGTAAAGGAGGGTCACGGCATACAGCTGCACCTCAACACATCCTGAACCGGGAGATGTGTAGCCGTACATAATGAGGGCAGGGGGTAAAGGAGGGTCACGGCATACAGCTGCACCTCAACACATCCTGAACCGGGAGATGTGTAGCCGTACATAATGAGGGCAGGGGGTAAAGGTCGTCAGTGATGCCACGTTGCGATACACCTCCTTCCAGGAGTGCCTGTTCGGCACTCTGAGTAACACCCCCCCAAAGCAGGACGCAGAGTAACACCCCCCCAAAGCAGGACGCAGAGTAACACCCCCCCAAAGCAGGACGCAGAGTAACACCCCCCAAAGCAGGACGCAGAGTAACACCCCCCCAAAGCAGGACGCAGAGTAACACCCCCCCAAAGCAGGACGCAGAGTAACACCCCCCAAAACAGGACGCAGAGTAACACCCCCCCAAAGCAGGACGCAGAGTAACACCCCCCCAAAGCAGGACGCAGAGTAACACCCCCCCAAAGCAGGACGCAGAGTAACACCCCCCAAAACAGGACGCAGAGTAACACCCCCCAAAGCAGGACGCAGAGTAACACCCCCCAAAACAGGACGCAGAGTAACACCCCCCCAAAGCAGGACGCAGAGTAACACCCCCCAAAACAGGACGCAGAGTAACACCCCCCAAAGCAGGACGCAGAGTAACACCCCCAAAAGCAGGACGCAGAGTAACACCCCCAAAAGCAGGACGCAGAGTAACACCCCCATAAGCAGGACGCAGAGTAACACCCCCAAAAGCAGGACGCAGAGTAACACCCCCAAAAGCAGGACGCAGAGTAACATCCCCCCAAAGCAGGACGCAGAGTAACACCCCCCCAAAGCAGGACGCAGAGTAACACCCCCCCAAAGCAGGACGCAGAGTAACACCCCCCCAAAGCAGGACGCAGAGTAACACCCCCCCAAAGCAGGACGCAGAGTAACACCCCCCCAAAGCAGGACGCAGAGTAACACCCCCCCAAAGCAGGACGCAGAGTAACACCCCCCCAAAGCAGGACGCAGAGTAACACCCCCCAAAACAGGACGCAGAGTAACACCCCCCAAAGCAGGACGCAGAGTAACACCCCCAAAAGCAGGACGCAGAGTAACACCCCCCCAAACCAGGACGCAGAGTAACACCCCCAAAAGCAGGACGCAGAGTAACACCCCCCAAAGCAGGACGCAGAGTAACACCCCCCCAAAGCAGGACGCAGAGTAACACCCCCACCATCCTCTAGGGTTTGGAAGATTTCCCATAGCAGGCTGAGGGTTTAGGAAAAGCATTAAATCTACCAAATGCTTAAGGAAAATGGCAGCCAGATACTCTATCCCATAACCACTCTAATCACAGACAGTACTGAGCACCAACAGCGTAATAGTCCTGCATCTTTCATGTTAAATCTACTTTTGTTTTTTAATTCACCTTAACAAGATTACCTATAAATTACCCGTTGTACTGTCAAATACTTAATCCTAAATATTTTAATATCAATTGAAAATTACATTAAAAAAAGAAGTTCTGCTTATAAAATTATGGGAAATTCTACACCCATAGAATATGTATTTTAATGGCACAAAAGCAAGTTATTAAATCTAAAAATTGACAGTTTGTAGAATATCTAATCCAACCTCTCTGCAAAGCAATTACCTGTAGCAAACAGTCAGTGAATGACAAATTTGGGCCAGTTTTCAAGCTGAATTAAATGCACTTTTTTTGCAACAGGCCCCACGATGAGAGAAGCACAGGCCCGGACATGTGTGTCTCACTGCTGATTGAAAGCGGCACATCGCTGGCCTGTCCACCCCAGAAGCTGGCCCAAAAAATAATCGCTACACAGCAGAAGTTCGGAGCCGTGTCCTAAATATCGCCCTGAAAATCAAACGTCGCTTTCTTCCACAGCTAAAAGCATCCACAAAATAGACCAAGTCCTTGCAACAGAGATCACTATCTTTCCAACAAGCAAGTAATATCTGATGCCATTCCAATTCCCAAATTCATCATATCAACGGTCTGACAAGTCAGCGGGAGAATGCAGAGTTTCGTGAAGAGTTTTTGGCTTTTTGCATCTTCTTTAATATACAGCATGGAAAAATACATGTTCCATCGTATTACATATTATACGGAACTGTGTGTCACCTCCTGCTTGTATTACACTGCACTACATGCTACCCACCATTGTTAAAATTACCACCATGACCCCACATAAAAGCCTCTGGTATCACAAGGTGAAATGTCTAAAAAAAAATGAAGTATGCCAGACAATTCTAATGATAATGCTGAGTATTTCTTGACTTGTCAGGACTGTTTATTCCTGAATTCCACAGGAGGAGACTGTGCCAGCACCTGTCTGACTTTTCACGGCAAAGGGGGGGGGGGTTAAAAACACTGGAAGAGACATGTTGAGACGAAGGCTGGACTAGGTCGAGAGTAACCTAGAAAGCGGGCAAAAAAATAATAAGGAAAGGAGAGAAACGTATGGAAGAGATCCAGGACACCGGGGAGAGAAAGACAAGAAAGTGGAATGTTGAGGAAGATGAGCGATGGTGGCAGTACCAGCATCCGAGAAGAGCACTCATACTGGAGGTGACCAGTACCAGCATCCGAGAAGAGCACTCATACTGGAGGTGACCAGTACCAGCATCCGAGAAGAGCACTCATACTGGAGGTGACCAGTACCAGCATCCGAGAAGAGCACTCATACTGGAGGTGACCAGTACCAGCATCCGAGAAGAGCACTCATACTGGAGGTGACCAGTACCAGCATCCGAGAAGAGCACTCATACTGGAGGTGACCAGTACCAGCATCCGAGAAGAGCACTCATACTGGAGGTGACCAGTACCAGCATCCGAGAAGAGCACTCATACTGGAGGTGACCAGTACCAGCATCCGAGAAGAGCACTCATACTGGAGGTGACCAGTACCAGCATCCGAGAAGAGCACTCATACTGGAGGTGACCAGTACCAGCATCCGAGAAGAGCACTCATACTGGAGGTGACCAGTACCAGCATCCGAGAAGAGCACTCATACTGGAGGTGACCAGTACCAGCATCCGAGAAGAGCACTCATACTGGAGGTGACCAGTGCCAGCATCCGAGAAGAGCACTCATACTGGAGGTGACCAGTGCCAGCATCCGAGAAGAGCACTCATACTGGAGGTGACCAGTACCAGCATCCGAGAAGAGCACTCATACTGGAGGTGACCAGTACCAGCATCCGAGAAGAGCACTCATACTGGAGGTGACCAGTACCAGCATCCGAGAAGAGCACTCATACTGGAGGTGACCAGTACCAGCATCCGAGAAGAGCACTCATACTGGAGGTGACCAGTACCAGCATCCGAGAAGAGCACTCATACTGGAGGTGACCAGTACCAGCATCCGAGAAGAGCACTCATACTGGAGGTGACCAGTGCCAGCATCTGAGAAGAGCACTCATACTGGAGGTGACCAGTGCCAGCATCCGAGAAGAGCACTCATACTGGAGGTGACCAGTGCCAGCATCTGAGAAGAGCACTCATACTGGAGGTGACCAGTACCAGCATCCGAGAAGAGAACTCATACTGGAGGTGACCAGTGCCAGCATCTGAGAAGAGCACTCATACTGGAGGTGACCAGTGCCAGCATCTGAGAAGAGCACTCATACTGGAGGTGACCAGTGCCAGCATCTGAGAAGAGCACTCATACTGGAGGTGACCAGTACCAGCATCCGAGAAGAGAACTCATACTGGAGGTGACCAGTACCAGCATCCGAGAAGAGCACTCATACTGGAGGTGACCAGTGCCAGCATCTGAGAAGATAACTCATACTGGAGGTGCGAAATGAAATGAAATGATGCTTTATTTGGGGAGCAGCAGGTTAGGATTCTGCACCTATGATTGGAACGTTGTTGGTTTGAATCCCAGTGCCAGCAAACTGATTCTGCCATTGGGTCTTAACCCCCTATTGCTCAAGGGTGTCAGCCAGCTTGCGGGGTCTTTGCTATGACCCCCAAGCTTGCTGCGTGTCTCATGGAGAGCAAGATGGGGAAAGTGAAGAGAGAATTTCCCCATGGGGATCAATAAAGTGCCACTACCCTATTTACCAAATGCATAGGAATTCTTTAGGTTTTGCAAATGGCACCTAGCTCTTCTTTAAGACATGCGAAAGTTAGTGGGCAGAGAGCAGGGGAGGGCCATTTATCCAGCACATCTGGAGCATTTTGCTGAGGGTTATGGGCTTTGTTGAAGTGCCCGAATGTGATATAACTAGTCGGCCGACCGTGGGATTTGAACCAGCAACCTTCGGGTCAGACATCCTAACCCATTGAGCCAGACACTTCCCATCTCCAGCCAAGAGCCAGGGAGAGGTTGGGGTAGGTGTGTTTCGAAGGGGGCGGCAGCAGGTGAAAAGCTGATCAAGCGCCTTGGTATTTAACATCCCAGGACATACAGTGTCGTCTGAGCTCAAATCAAAAAAATAAAAAAACAACAATAAATAGACTCTGAAATACGAGTAAAATTTTTGGACAGAATTGCCTATAAAATACTGAAATACTGCAGGGTCAGCAATCTTGGCTCATGCCCATGGGCTTCTGAGTAAGTCAGTATCTACAGTTGTTCCATAAAGAGGCCTCATTCTGATTAATTAGACATGATGTAATGTGCGTCTCAGATTCCCTTATGCAGGTAGAGCGCGACACCACCAGCCATCACACCTGATATATCTGTCAGTAATGTGCCTTCCTGGAATACTAACACATGTGCTTTTGCAAAGCGCTGACATCATAACTCAATATAAACGCCTACATAAAAAATGTATGTGTCAATTAAACCCTTTTCAGCAGAACAAATACAAGGAGACACTCCTTAAGGTCTTAATTCTATGTTAACTATAGTTGTTTTACCAAAAATATGAAAAAGTCATACTTAAAAATAATAAGCATTTCGTACAAAGGTGAAAAATCCAAAATACCCCAGGGATTTTAAATACTAAACACAGCAGCAGCTGTCACTAAATTCAACTAAAACCACAAAAATATAATAAATCACATTTTTCTCTAGAACTGCACAATAATTATGGCTGTCTTCTTGTTCGTGTGTTTATCCAGAAAAGCGCATTTATTCAGGTGTCTCCAACATTCTTTAAAATAAATAAATAAATCCAGAAAGCTACCCGGTAAAAGTTGTCGACTGAGGGCTTGCAGTCGACACATTGGTGATCACCGTACGCTGTGCTAATGAAGCTAGTCAGTGATCTGATGATGTAGAGTGGCTCATGCTAATTGCTGTGGCAGTGTGAAAGTGACAGTATGATTGTCGTGATTGATTAGTGATGTCTAAAAGATCGACCTGTCGGCAACCACTGTTCTGGAATAGTGAACGATGATTATCATTTGAAAAGATCACTGGGGGATAACTGCCCAGAGAATACCACAAACACGATGGAGACATCATCAGTAAATCAGCTCACTAGACAGGGCACGTAAATTTCAAAGTGTTTTATGCCTCACAGAAAAACAAGGAATCTAGAGCAAAAAAGGTACAAGTTTTGAGAAAAAGTTCCTGTAATAATTCTCATTGGACAACTTCTACTGGCCAGCCAGCTGTGCAATTACTATAACAAAAGCAAAACCTTTAACAATCTGGTAGGATGACATGTACATTTCTATACATATTACAACATAAGTATTTTTGTGCAAAAATTTAATATATATGAGGTCTTTTTAAAAGTTTCATATCAACGCTACTTAACATGCTTTTGATTGACCTACACCCTCACTATAAACCTCAAGTCCCTGCTGCTCTGGGTTTCACTTCTTCTAATTTGAGCTTCCTTCCTGTCATCTCCGGGGACAGCCTATCCTCCACCACGACCGGCTCGAGTCAAAAGGGGTGTGGTCACTCACCTCGCCGAACGCTCCACGGCCAATCACCTTGAGGATCTCAAAGTCATCCCTGTGAAGCCGCATCTGCTTGACTTTGGAGGTGAATGGCTTAGCTGGTGGAGAGAGAAGAGAAGAGAAGATGGAGAGGTGCATTGCTGAATGTGCGTTTGGGACCGATTTACAGTGTGCGATGGCACACGGGACCCCGCCAGACACCCACTGTGCCGAACAGAAATATGACAACCATGGACAGAAACACCAATCCTGCATGATGAGAAGATAAGGGTTCTCCTGAATTCTGATCAAACAAAATAAATGCAGATTAAATCGGTCCAAGGTTTTGTCAGAAACAGGAATTGCCAGCGTGGGATATCCCATGACTTTGTATAATCATATTCAACAAACACGTTATTAATTGAGCAGACACTTTTATCCAAAGCGACATGCAGCATCAGACAGCCCCCGGAGCACCTGGGGTGCAAGGGCCTTGCTGAAGGGCCCAACGGTGAAATCACTGTGCTCTGGGGTTTGAACCACCGACCTTCCGATCACAAGCACAGAGTCCCAACTCACTCAGCTACACACCACACCCAGACTTGAATACGATGACTAATATGTACAAGTAATACCTTTCACTGGCTGTATGTGAGCCCGGTTTGGTTGCCCGTGGAACATACATTAAAATAAAGTTTCCTATGGTCTGTTTACACAGCCCAAAACATTTGGATACTTGGTCCCCACAATGCAATATAAAAAATGTATGTGTGTATAACACACACATACAGATATGGTGAGAGCACGTTTTTGGGTCAGAGCCTATGTCCACTGCCCCAGAGCAGTTGAGGTTGAGGTCCATGCTCAAGATCCCAACACTGGATTTGAACCAGCAACCTTCTGATCCCCAGTCCTAATCCCCAGAGCCACAAGCCACCTTGGATTGAATCATGAAGCAGTTTTACAGGGAAAAGGGAGTCTTCCCTATTAGGCAGGTTCTCTTAATGGTGTAGCCACAGTGAATACCTTATGCCATCACCTAAACGTCACTTATCAAACCCCTCACCCCCCAATAATGCTAGTACTTTTCTGTGAGTAACAGTCGCTGCTTTTGGCAAGGAAAATTTCAAACTTCTTCATTTTCACTAAGGAAATTCTTAAAATTCCAGAAGCACTGGGGTACTAGTTGAAAGTTGAAAGACTGAAGACAGTCGCACTGACGCTCTGTTTTGACAGGGGTTTAACCTCAAAACCTGCTCCTGAAGCAGCTTTTAGAATAAACAGATCCATCCACGACAAACTGGTCCAACTATTTATACAGCAGCTTAAGGACACAAGCTGCAAGATTACTGGTGTGATGACGCTGTAACAAAGGAATGCTTAGTTAGTATGGCTTCAGAACAACACTGGGCCACTTACTCGGGACATTGCGTGGGTAAACATGGACAGGCTGTCCTACAAGGGGATCTGTGAGTGTTCAGTCAATAAATCCCCAGTGTTAAGGTCCTCCATTTGAAGCACCTCCTTCAGAATTACTATTCGAACCAGTGAAAACTTAGGAAAAAATATGTGACCATGTCTGAGCAAATCTGGAAAAACACCAGAGACAAACCAACCGTACGCCTACAATGCACCCTCTTCCTCCGTGAGGTCGGAGCGAAAGGTGGAGGCTGAAGTGGCGCTTGAGACAGCAGCCCTGTGTTCAGAGCCCCCGGAAACAGACTCAGACTGGAGCTCCGGACGGACTCCAGCGCCGGGTGAAATCCGCTGCTGAGCCACACATCGGGAAGTGTGCTTATACAATTCATAGTATAGGTAAGAGGAAGGCACAGTCAGGAAGGAAGGATTAAGGAAGGAAGGAAAGAAAGAAAGAGAGAGAGAGAGAGAGAAAGAAAGAGAGAGAAAGGCAGACAGCTAGTTTGGCCAATATATGGAAAGCTAGCTAGCTAAATGGAGGCCTTAGCTGCAAAATGGGCTGTATTCCAAATAAACCGTCACCAGGTGACTGTAACAGACACACCTAGACGTTCTGCTGATGTAGCCGCAGGTCATTCCATGACACGCGATTTGACGCGAGTAGAGCTGAGCCCAGCGCAGACGACACCCCCTCAGTCCACCTCTGGGAGGGTGTTTGCTGGAGATATTAACCTTCCGTCAGCTGCAAACAGACGTGCGGATTCCTGGGCATGAATTACAAGCTTAGCACAGCTCCGGCTGTGTAGGAAGACGACCACGCGTCTGGTGTGATGCGTGCCGGGCCGTGGGGGTCTACGCGGCCGTGGGGGTCTATGGGGCCGTGGGGGTCTATGGCGCGGTGAGTTAGTGCGAGTCGCAAGCGGCACATGCCAGGGGGCAGCGTGTGGCTCGGGGGGCTAAGCCTGTGTGGCTGTAATCAGAAGGTCACGGACAGCTTACTCTACAAAGAGCAAGTTGAGGGAGGCATAAAGACAATTTCCCCACAGGGATCAATAAAAGTATCAATCAGTTATTATAATTATGCTGTCGCTCCCGCAGCCTCGCACCTGAGCAGGCAGAGCTCCGCACAAAGGGAGGCCTTCTGCGTTTTCCGCCGTTACACGCGCGCCGTCACACAATAGGCCTATAGTCACGCACTGTTTTCTCATCTGGCAAAACATTCAGGTATGAGAAACATAGCAACTGTTACCATGATGAGGCATGGCTCAAGTTTCACATCACACCTTGCGTCCAATGTGTTCAACAGACATATCAGGTAAAAGATCCGAAATGTTCTAGAACACATTCCAGGTAACGATCCCCGGAGCCATTTTAAAAGAAGTTTCAATTCTCTGTTTAACAACATACACTGGCTTTTATTAACTAACAATAAACTGCTCTACATCACACAGGACGCCACAACGGTCTCACACCTACAGATCAGTCTGATTCGCACCCCCGCTCTGGGTTAATCCGCCTGATCTCTCCATGTGAGTGGCTTTTCCCCCTCCAATACTCCAGTTTCTCTCCTGCAGCCTCAAAGTAACATAGAGGCTTAGCAGAACCACTGTTAACTGCATGCGTGTCCTGCGATAGGCTGGTGTCCCGTCCGAGGCGTCTCCGTGTCTGTGCTGCTCGATGTTCAGCCTGTACAGCGGCAGTGCTGAAGTGAACCCGCGTGTTTCCTTGGTCATTAAGTTACAACCCAAATTTAAAATTTAGCTAAATTTCACAAAAAATGAAGTATTAGTAAATGAAATGTACTGTAGGAAGAGGTGGATAATGCCTTCACCATGCACAATTTTTTTTTTTTTACCATGTACTCCATGACCCAGTGAAAATGGTCCTGTGACCCACTTTTTTCATGATGACCCACGAGTTGAGTGTGGTTCTGGGTAAGACGTTATAGAATATGGATGTTTTACGTGGGGAAGACATGTGGTCTGGGAACTCTGCACTGCCTGAATACTCTGCACTGCCTGAATACTCCCTCTGCAACCCCAAAAGGGCCAGAGTACTGGTTCATTGGAGCAAATGGACCAAAAAAAAAGCATTTGGAGCTTACTGGTTATAAATGGTAACCACAGGGCAGCCTTCTGGTGGGTAAGGAGAAAACAATACAATCTAATTATGCAACAACAGTTACCAACTGACCCTGACTGCTTCAATTGACTGTTGATTGAGCTGGTAAATTTCTCTGGTCACACAGCAACCTGACTAATAATGAACATCAGCCTTACAGTGGCGTGAGACAATGCACTTGTCAACATGTCAATGCAGTGGGAAGTGTGGGAAATCTGCAGTAAAACTAACAGGTTATCGCCAAGCCTAGCTGTAATAACTAGGCAAACTTCTCCCTTCTTAGAACTGCACAAAGCAGGCCTGAAATTCGGCATTACAGCAGGTCCCACATGCCCCAGTCTGCGAGGGTCTCTGGTCCGACAGTGTGAGACATTGGGGGGGGGGCAGAGGGGGGGTTATGGGTGTGGAATCACTCCTCTAATTGTTCAGACAGCAGCATTCCACATGGAATCGCATTTTGTGGTTCCCAGGATCACTGCCATTCCACGGCACCGAAGCTGATGAAATAGTCGGCCATTTAAAACACGCAAGAATCATTCATTTAAATCGGAGAATTAGTCTGGAAAGTTCATTCCACATAATAGGGCATTATACCCATCTACCCTGGTGTTTCTTTACAGGGATCCCCGGCAGGTGGGACTGGAACATAGGAGAATGTGATGCTCTAATCTGGATCTGTGCACATATAACAACTACCGCAGCATTTCTGTGGTTCCTGATGGTTTCCTGACCTCATAGCTCAGTCATTAATGCAGGGAAGCACACAGACAAGCCAGAGGCAGCGTTGGGGTCCGTCAGAAGAGCAGGACCATCGCAGGACGGCGAGGGAAGCCTCTAGGAATAGCAGTCATACAAAACAGCCTGGAGAAACACTAATGTGTTAAGGTTTTTTTTTTAATAAGTTAAATAACAGATATTATTAATATAACTTAACAGTAAAAAAGTGTATATTCTGTCTGCATCATTCTGTTATGTTGCCATTTGTTATTGTCAGATGTTCAACATCTGAAGGGAGGTACGTCAGCAAGTATTTCATTGTACTTGTACAAATGACAAAGCTTTTGAATCCTACAAATCTGTAAAATACAGATGTCAAAGGGTAAGCAGAAAGAAACAGTTACACAAGTGAATGAGTTTCACAAATTACTCCTACAAAAGAAATCTGACAAAGAAACGCGTTACGCCTCCCTCCCATTATAACGCGACGCCAGTCAAAGTGGTTAATTAGGCGACGGCAGAGCTAAACAAAGGCTGGAATTGCACCTGTACTTTGGGGGAAGAGTTACATCCCGGGAGCGGACGACGTTCAGCAGGCGTGGGTCTGCCCCGAGCGAAAACAAGACCGTTTGGCATCAGTGGAGTCGCTGCATTTCCCCAAATAAGTATAGACACACGTCAAAAGTCAAGCTAGTGTGGTGATATGGGTTGCGGCAGTATTTTGAAATATCGGTGACAAAAGGAGCTATTCTGCTATATTTATTTTATCGCCAAGATTTCAAAATACCAAAATAGTGCTGCTTTTGAGAATACCGTAAACATACCACATACCACAGTATACCACAGTACAATGTCTGACTGGTGTGAACAATTAGATACAACTCAATTTCCTAAACCCCTTGATTACCCAGCCCTCCAGGACCGGTCCTAGCTGACGTGGCACCCAATGGGACCGCCACCATTTGTCAGCGCCAAAGCAAAATTGGCTGGCAAGTTGGCACGCTCAGAGGTTGACACCCTAGGCATATGTTACCTATACCAGTGTTTCCCATCCCAGTACTCAGGGAACCTCGGACAGTCCACATTTTTGCTTCTTCTCATCTCCCAGCACACCTGTACCAGGAATTCGGTGTTCCTCATTGGCTGGGAGCTGGGAGGGAGCAAAAATGTGGACTGTCCGGGGTTCCCCCAGGACAGGGGAACACTGACCTGTAGGACTAATTGGCCCTGCAGCAATCTATAGAGAGATACTTTACAGAACGCAGGTCACATAGTTCATGGAAATTAGAGAAGCACACAGGCCTCAAAGGCATCTCATACTTAATATGGCTCCAATTCGGTTACATTTGTTTACCTGTAGCATTACTAATGATTAGTTGTTTCATTGCCGATTAGTAATCATTCATCCATCCGTCCATCAAAGTCATCACACAGCACAGACGGAGTGGTGACTCATGCACTGCCAGTGCCGCCTCACACCTCCGGGGTTACGGGCTGGATTCCTGGCTCCGCTCCGCGGGCGTAAGCGTTCAGCATGATGGTGCTGCCCATGGCGACTGGGCACCTGCAAATGCCCTCTGGGCAGTCTGTGCGCCCAGTGACAGAGCAGGAAGGTGAGCGCCTTCCTTTATGCTCCAAGAGCACTCAACGGAAATAAAGACAAGTCTACGGTCTTCAATTATTAAAGATGAACCTGCAAAAGAACTGCAACCAAACGAAAATCAGAAGAGTGCAGGAGTAGAGGGGGTCATTCGTAAGCATGTGATAGACTGGGGGGGGGGGGGGGTATGAAATGTCTGTTCCAAGATCCAAGACTGAGCCTCCAAATGCATCAAGATGAGTCAGGGGTTGCTAGTCAAGGATGATTGGTCATGTTGTGCATCTGCAACTGAAATATCTCTATTTCCTGCACCAGTGCAAAAGTCCTGCCTGTCACTTGGCACAAAGGTGGTCAAACCCAAAGCCCTGGACAATTTTACAATCAGGCCTCATCATTGAGAGGGCAAAAAAACTAATGCGTGTCTCATTGTGAAGAATCCATACTCATGGAAATGCAAATCAACCACGTTACTTTATCATCAGTAACTACAGGAAATGCAAATCAACCACGCTGCGTAACTTTATCATCAGTAACTACAGGAAATGCAAATTAACCACGCTGCGTAACTTTATCATCAGTAACTACAGGAAATGCAAATCAACCACGCTGCGTTACTTTATCATCAGTAACTACAGGAAATGCAAATCAACCACGCTGCGTTACTTTATCATCAGTAACTACAGGAAATGCAAATCAACCACGCTGCGTTACTTTATCATCAGTAACTACAGGACATGCAAATCAACCACTCTGTGTAACTTTATCATCTGCAACTACATGTATTTTTTATGACGATAACTACTGACAAGTATAACCTCTTGGAAATTTTCATTATGTTGTTTTCAATCTGTCCTGTCAATCAGGGATGTTTCACTTGGTGTTTAATGATGCACGTGTCATGATCACCACCAAATTCAATTCTGTACTTTGACTGTGTAAATACAGCACGAACGCTAATAAGGAAACCCCCAAATTGTACACGATTACTGCTAATCTTTCATCAGTAATGTAGTTTATACAGGGAATACAGGATTTACACTGGTTAGCGACCCACTGCGGTTTGTTCAAGACGGTGGCTTCCATTTGCATTATGAGAAGTAACAGCTGTCACAAGACCTAAGGACGGCATATCCCATTAAAATCCCAAGTGGTTAAAAACACACACTTCAAATAGAGTAATTACTTAAAAGGAGAAATCAACACAGGTCATCATAAAATGAATTACCTAACTGGGAGCTTGGAGTCTATCCCAAAACACAGAAGGCAGGGCAGAGCTCAGTGAGGTACCTGCCCATCAAAGGTGGTGTATAAGCACAACAACACCAGGGGAATTTAAGGGGGGGGGGCAGACAAACACTGACAGCACATGCTAAGTCCACAGAGGAACAGAACTGACACAAACTCAGAACCCAGAGGGCTGTTGGTGTAACTGCACAGGAGAAACACTAACTGAATATCAAAACTGAGTTACGACCAAAACTGGGTCTCATAGGCTCTGTTTTATCTCATGACAAAATATCTTAATTCAATTGGATTTGGTCTTTAAGGAAACACTATCAGTTACCTACCTACTACTAGGGTTGCAAAATTCTAGGAATATTCTTGTTAATTCCCATACTTTCCCGTTAATTCCCATGGAAAGTTTCTAAAGTGGAATATTTCCAAAATTCCCCAGCTTAACTTCCCATGGAACGGAAAGTTTCAGGAAAATTTCCAGAAATTTTCCAGCCCTTTGCAACCCTACCTACTACACATATGGCAGTCAGAAAACTTGGAAACGCAGTTACTGGGTTTAGCCTTTGTGGGACTGGATCCACTGCCCATGACACTTGGTAAAATAAAAACAAAACATTGCAGAAACACTACTTAACAACATGGTGAAAAGCTATATCCAAAAAAGGCTATTTTCACACGAGCTGCAGCCAAAGCCGTACCTTAGCCGTACCTGCTGTAAACAAACCCCAGACACAGAGTCACCCCGGAAATCAAAGCCGTACCTGCTGTAAACAAACCCCAGACACAGAGTCACCCCGGAAATCAAAGCCGTACCTGCTGTAAACAAACCCCAGACACAGAGTCACCCCGGAAATCAAAGCCGTACCTGCTGTAAACAAACCCCAGACACAGAGTCACCCCGGAAATCAAAGCCGTACCTGCTGTAAACAAACCCCAGACACAGAGTCACCCAGGAAATCAAAGCCGTACCTGCTGTAAACAAACCCCAGACACAGAGTCACCCCGGAAATCAAAGCCGTACCTGCTGTAAACAAACCCCAGACACAGAGTCACCCCGGAAATCAAAGCCGTACCTGCTGTAAACAAACCCCAGACACAGAGTCACCCCGGAAATCAAAGCCGTACCTGCTGTAAACAAACCCCAGACACAGAGTCACCCCGGAAATCAAAGCCGTACCTGCTGTAAACAAACCCCAGACACAGAGTCACCCAGGAAATCAAAGCCGTACCTGCTGTAAACAAACCCCAGACACAGAGTCACCCCGGAAATCAAAGCCGTACCTGCTGTAAACAAACCCCAGACACAGAGTCACCCAGGAAATGTACTGCCGTCCGGGATAATCAGCCTGGCGGGGGCATGCCAAACTACACGGAGCGACAGACAGACATCGAGACAGAAGGCACAAATAATTACCGATTTCTCACGTTAGCAAACAGTTTGCTAATTAAACGCATCACGTAATATTCCCACCCCACCCACCAGGCACAAGTCGGTAATATGCCAAGCGGCACGGCAGCCGGAACCTGCCGGCGAGTGGCACAGAAAAACCAGAATGAGGCCAAATTCAATATCTATACGCTGGAAGGAGCTGGACAAACTTCTCTTTTCTGGATAGAAAAACGAGCCCAAGCTATGTGCTGACAAGACACAGATGGCCTTTAACCCCAGGATGTGAACCACAGTGTGACCCCATCTCCCACAGGTGGGACAAGGCTAGCCGCTCCTTCACACCACACACCCACCCACCCACACCCCCCCCCCCCCACACACACACACACACGCAGAGTCCGGGTCCAAACGTTGGATGTCTAGTTCACGGCATGCATTTCAAGCCAAAAGCAGTGTTAACTGTAATCCTGTTTGCTGTTGTGCATTTTCCCAGAGTTCTGTGGTCCTGTAGTTCCATAAGTAAAACATTACATCAACAACACAAAGGTCATGGGTTCAAGTTCCAGAAAGTATAAATATACTGTAACCTTTTCCTCTACTTTAAATTGAACTGAATAATAGCATCAGATAAACAATAAAACGTAAATGAAAATGTTCTACTGGATTAGTCTTTGATAAGGTAGAGCACTACACAAAGCAGGACAGTGCTGAAGAAACTGGCATCGATACCCACATCTACAATTTTTCAACACTGTTTTTAACAATCACTGCAAGTTAAATTGGGAGGGGGGTCACTGCCATCATCTATCTAATAAAAAATCTTAAAAGATTACAAAACTCAGTACACAAAAATAAACAAACAACCATATAACATAAGGAAAGTTGTACAGCTTGAGCCAGACTTCAGATACGTCGAACAAAATGCGCAAGGGCAACAATGCATGATGGTCAAACTGCATGACCTGCTGGAGTACTGAACCTAAGTGCAGCGAACCTCACCCAGTGCAGTGCCTCAGAAATTACAGACAGCTGCGCAAATACAGCTGCATGCGCAGAAATCGCACAGCATGGGCATGAAAATCACATGCAAATCAAAGGTTTCCTGAAATACAGCTGCAAACATTCTCCCATGTACCCAAAAACAAATCCCAACCCAACGGTTCAAGTATGGGACAGGCGGCCTAGAGGGGCAGCGCAAACCGAACGGGAGGCAGCAAGGGGCACCTTGGGTGTCGGGGCAGAAAGCGAGGGGCTGTTTCTACAGACACCCTGAGTGGCAGCTAGGAATCGCATGCATTCCACAGGGGGGGCCAATACTGCGACGTGCTGGAGCATGCAAACAATCGCAAACACGCACGCATGCGCGCGCACACACACACACACACACACACACACACACACACACACACACACACACACACACACACAATGAAGGCCAAGAACTGTAAGACACGAGGTTCAGTTACTGTCAGCTTAAGCGTTACACCATGCGATCTATGCTCTTTATAACACGGAGAACGTTGGTGCCGGACGCGGCAGTCCCACCCTCACAGAACCAGCCTCCCTCCTGGGACTTTCATGCACTACAGTGTCTGGAGTTTACAGAGAGCGCTGCGATAAACAGAGCCACCCAATCAGCAGGCATTCTGTGGCTGAAACACCTTAAGAGGAGAGAGAGGTCAGGAGATAACAGCTAAAGCTAGCAGGATGGCCGCAAGGGGGAAATTACCGCTCGGTGCAACAGTGGTGTGCAGACAGGCTGCCCTGAACGCAGACCCCATCCACCTTTAGGGTGGTTCTGGACACGAAAGGGGGTCGTGCCCAGTACCCTGGAGGTGTATCTAATAGTGCACCCACTGACAGCATACACAGACAGATAAGAGGCACACAGGGTTACATTCATGGTGAGCGTACTGGAATATTAAAACAGAATTTCACAAAAAAGTAAAAACGTCATATACAGACTATTAAATATTATAGTTAAAACATTCAAACAAAAGTTAATCTCAAGTATCTTGTTTAGTCTAGAAGACTGCAGGTGACGATCAGGTGACAGATCCAGCCATTATTCTCCTGATGCATTAATCGCCCGGCACAGTACTCAGCTGGGAGGCTTTGGCCTCGTCACTCCCGCCCTGGACGGAGTTTGTAGATAAATCATCACGGCTGTAGGGGAGCAGGCAGCTACAGAGCTGACAAGCAGCACGGTGCGTCCATCAGGACAGCAGGCCCCGGTGGGACTGCAGGACGGCCATCCCATCACGGGCACTAGATGCTATCAAAGCGGCGATCAGAAGGCTGACTGCTATGTACCTGTCATATAATGTGCTCACAATGACAATCGGTGCCCAAACCCCCCCCCCACTGTCATTAAAGAACCAGCAATGGAAAGAAAAACAAGATGGAACAGACTAAGCAAGCATGAGAGGGGTGAATAATTCATGTATGTGCTTCCATGGAATCCCGCTCCGGGCTCAGCGGGGCCAGGAAACCCTTTTGGGAAGCGCTACGTTCCCGACGCTCGTCAGCCCGGAACACACAGCACGAGAAACCCGACAGCTGTAATTAATTCCGCTCTGAAGCTACTGAAGAAAAATTAAAAGTGTACAAGGAACGTAAGTGGAAATATGCCCATTGGAAGCTCTTTGGTACAATATTGATCAGAAATTTCCCAGTTTTCCAGAAAACAAACGGTAATGAAATCGTACACGCTCACATCAATACCGACCCCCCCACCTCTGAGGTTAAGCCGACGTCTTCAGCACGATACTTTGTGGAGTCAAAGCAGACTTGCTGGAAGGCACGAATATGCTAATACCATATTTTGAAAATCACAACTATTCTATTACCATAAATTATAACTCTAGAGTTATAATTGAAGTAGTTACTTGAAGTATCAGAACAGCAAGGACTGGAATAAAATTTCGCTTCAGTGTCCTGATCGACTGCAGCAGATACCTCACCTCATCAATAAGGTCAGGTAGAAGCATTTCACTGCAGCAGGCAAAGCGCCCCCACGTTCTTTAAGGAGGAGCGACAAAAACGAAACCCAGCAAATTCACAGAAGCACAATGCTAACCTCACGCTAATGCTAATTAAGCTACTACAGCGACCAGAACCTACATCAAAATCCTGTCCGTCTAAGAGAACCTGCTGTCCCCCCCAGAAGGCACAAAGATTACCAGCATACACCATAGTCTCTACACATGGGGGTACCACGACAGCACTATGGCCCAGACCATCTGAAGGCTGCACATTAACCCCACAGCTCCTCCTCCACCTGACCTTGGACTAGACTACAAAGGCGAGACAGACAGCAACAAAGAGGGGGAAATCCGGGGCTGGTGGTCTTCAGATTTCAAAAGAAACAAATTCACAAAAAGAGCAGCATTTTATACCATTGTCTAATTTGCATATGGAGGTCACGCCCTCTCGATACCACTGCAAACTCCCAACTGGAATTAAAACTTAACCCCATCCAATATCCAGGACACTGAGGTGTACTGCAGGTCTCCCAAAAAGGCTGTCTGACGGGGGCGGGGTGTGGCCCCGCAGGTCAGGACACTGATGAAAGTTACTGCTTCAAATCTGTGGGAGTGATTTCACAGTCGGGGCCCGGACCAAAGGCCCTTAACCGCCGTTGTTTCAGGGACATTCGCTGTGGAGAGAGAAAGTGGTGGCTAAATGAACAACGGGCTAAAAATCCAGTTTTAATCAGTGACAAGTCGTTTTAATAAAATTTTAAAACCCAAATTATCAATAAATGAGAGAAAGCACATGCATGCATGCATACAGAAATACACACTGTAAATCCAGCACTGGGCTGTGGTGGTAGAGTAACTGCATGCATATGAAATTCAGTGTGATAAATGGTTCTCTGCCTTCTGAGCACTTTTCTACTCAAATTGAAGCTAATTTATTTAATCCAGGCTCAAACCACTTTTGCTAACAGGTCGCCTTAAATCCTGTGCGACACGGATCTGGAACACTGGCTACATGCTGAATCAAGGCAACCCAAGACCGGGAAACGTGCAGTCCAGCGGCGGATGACCTCAAGCAGCCAGAACACGCTATTCATGAAACTGCACCGTATTTTAAAAATGTGTGGTCTGGCAAAGACTCAAACACATTGCAGGAAGTGAAATTCGCTTACAAATATTCCCGTCCACCCATCCAGCCTCCCACCCATTCCTCCAGTACAGGACTGCAGGTAGGCTGTGGGGGGGTTGGATCCTCTCCCTGGCAGCACAGAGTAGGGGAACACACACACATTGCATTTATTCCAGACCTATTCACCAAACTGTACATCTTTGGATTCCAGCGGTAAGCCAGAATACCCAAAGGAAATCAGGGAGACGCAGGGAAAACATGCCAACTCCGCACGCACACACGCACACACACACACGTGCACACACACACACACACACGTGCACACACACACGCGTACACACGTACACACACACGCGTACACACAGACGCACACACACACACACGCGTACACACACACACGCGTACACACACAGACGCGCACACACACACGTGCGCGCGTACACACACACGCGTACACACACGAGCACACACAGACGCGCACACACAGACGCGCACACACAGACGCGCACACACACACAGACACACAGTGGGGTTGGGACTTGGTCTCACGAACGCTGGAAGAGTGAAGCAGCAGTGCTAGACATTTTAACTGATTTTACACAAAATCAAGGATTTTAACGTATTAAATTTATTTCTGCCTTGTGTCCGGTGAGAGTCCCCAGGTCCCCACAAACCATGTATTGTATCATAGGTTATGGAAGACAGACGGACACATGGATGGATGGAAGGAAAAGTCATCTAGGCCTACCGCATAAAATACATGCAAATTAAACCCTCTCTGAAGAGGTGGAACATTTCATGAAGACCCGAGTGGGCCAGCCAAATAAAGCCAGACCACAGTCACCTTGGGGAAAACCCGACTATCTCAGTATGGACCGTAATTCTCAGAACCGGCGAGTCTGAAAACCATGCAGAATCGGTGCGTCTGAATGCACCGGCTCTGCTTTCACAATCTCAATTATTCAACAGCCTATGGGGGAAAATTCTAAAGCTGCGATAATTATCCACACAAAAAAAAAAAAAAAAAAAAAAGAGGATGATGAGACACAAGCCAAAGAAAAGAAAAACTGTGAGGGGCGGAGAGGCGGTTATGGGGCCGGGTCGGCCGGGTCTCCGTGGACGTGTTTGCGGTGCGTTTGGGCGACGGGGGACTCAGACACGCTCTCAAATAACCCAAGACAGCGTTCACATACGGTTACTCCACTGTGAGGACACCCTCCACAAACAAGGAGAATTTAAACCATGGCGTTACCGACATCCTCACCATTATCACAATGTCATAATGATCTACCTATAGCACACTTACACTACTCAGGTGGCAATATAACAAGTGGCATCGCGCTACATTCGGACAGCAATAATAGCTGCCAAAAACGTTAAAGCGCTTGTGAGACGCACACATCGTAACAGCGCACTGATGATTTTTTAAAATATTATAATGAGCAGATAAAAACTGAGTCTCCAGTTTGACGTGCTGGATGGCAAAAACAGCCTTTAAAATGTTCAGAATATAACATTCCCAGTGATTAAAGTCAGCTATAAACTGGCTGGACCTATTTTGTGCCAGGTCCTCTTCCATATCCTCTCTGGGTTTATCATTTTCAAAAAAAAAAATGATAATAATAATAATAATAGTACATATGCATAATAAAGTAGTAATAAAAGTACATATGCATTACTGGAATGTCAGACACCATAATACAAATAACAGGTTGCCAGTTAAACTTAATTATTAGAAAGGTAATGCAGAGGAAATTCCAGTAAGACAGACTAAAACCCTTAAACTGTCCCACTGGAAGAGGTCTGGAGCACTGAAATGCTGACTAATTCATTTTTAAGGGCTTAGGTGACGCATATCCACTTACACAGCTGGATATTTCCCTATAGCGATTCACGGTGTGCGTCCTGCACATTAGCATTTCACTTAAGCCGACGTTTGTTCCAAAGTGACGTACAATTGACAAGGCAGAGTCAGCCAGTGTCCCTGATGCAATGGTGACATCGCTTTGCCTGCAATGGGATTTGAACCAACAACCTTCCAATCACATGCACAGCATCCACACAGGGAGCCACAGCCTTTGGGGTACATGTAACTGTCCTTGACTGAAAGCGAATCATTAGAGACAATGCCCTATGGCCGCCGCGTGCCAACAATAGGTCATGTGGGATCCCTCATATTAAAACCTGAATAGGGAACAAAGATTTTTAGGCAATGAGAATTAAATAAAACCAGACCACTGAAAGGTCTGCGGTGGCTTATAGTCACCATGTGCCAGCTTGTATTAATGATGGACTCTTACTGGGCAAAATTCCACAAACTGACTCCATCTGGTTTTATAAAAAAGGAAATTTAAAGATCCAGAAATGAAAGCAGACAACCTAGCTTCTGAAAGTTGCAGATATCATCTGATTAGGCAAGGGTGTAGATTTGAGTATAAACAAGCGGGGTGTCCATGCCAATATCGTGGGAGTGCCGTGTGTGAGGAGGGCAGCAATTTGGTAAGGGCCAAATCAGCCCTGAAGGTGGAACCAAACCTACACCTTTATGATTAGGTCCCTTGATTAGATCTCATACTGGGCATCTTTTCTGGTTACAAGTTAAAGCTTTAAAGTCAATCTATATCTCAAAGTTCTTCATAACAGGAGCCTCACCTTGTATAACAAAATTGTACAGCAGCTGGATTCTAAGACAATAATAAACAAGTATTGACACACTGCACCATCCGGCCCGAGGCTCCTTCATGGAATCACCAACCACAGACACGAGTGCATCCATTAAGTCGTGCACATGCAGACTGCCGCGCCACGGGCTGCACTGGGATGCCGTGGAGGCACCACAGACGGATGATTGGCCAGGTCTGACCCACAGCTTGCTGGTGCAGGCGATGGGGGCGGCAGAGGGGAGAAAACAACACAGGCAGCAACTGTAAATATGCAGTGTCCACAAGATGTGGAACGGAGAGAGGGATTCGCATACAGACTACCTCCCACACGGACCACTCAGCTGCAAGACCGCTACTCACACCTAACTGACAAGGCACATCACAAGCAATAAAGAGCTGCAGATAAACCAACAAGGGCTCGTTCCCGGGATGCAGACATGGCCCTAAGTCCAGACCCTGCACACGGAAACCCAAATGAAGGGGAGCCTTCGGCATACAAAGTCACGTGACATGTGATGTTTCTAAAAGAGACACATATGGCTGCCAATAAAGAACCAGAGCAGAGGACTGAGATTGTCGGCAGCCAATAAAGAACCAGAGCAGAGGACTGAGATTGTCGGCAGCCAATAAAGAACCAGAGCAGAGGACTGAGATTGTCGGCAGCCAATAAAGAACCAGAGCAGAGGACTGAGATTGTCGGCAGCCAATAAGGAACCAGAGCAGAGGACTGAGATTGTCGGCAGCCAAATCTTTATGGAAACATAAAAGAAGTTTTCTTAACTAGCAAGGGGTTTGGGGGCTTGAATCCCACCCAGGCTGCTTGCACAGGTTCCTCTGGGTTTTCTGGTTTCTTACTGCAGTCCAAGAGCATGCAGCTAATCACTGCCATCCTTAAACTGCCCATCGTGTGCTTACTGCCGTATTATACCAAAAGTGTCCCACGCCCTTCTCATCTGCTCAGTCTGTCCCATCCACACACAGCCATTGACCCAACCAGACCAGTTTCTTCATGCTACCAGAGGAAACTCTCACAGAAATGTGGAGAATGCGTGAACCTCACACACTCACTCACACCCTCACTCACTCACTCACACACTCACACGTAGGGTAAACATATCCTTATGGGGACCGCTCATTCGTTTTAATGGGAAAAATGCTAACGCTAACTATGACAACCTTAACCCCTACCCTGCCCTAACCATAACCATAAGTAACCAAACAAAATACAAGAGTTTTTGCATTTTTAGTTTTTTCATAGCAGTCACCGATTTTTATAAAATAGAGTTTTCCCTTATGGGGACCAGGAAACCGGTCCCCATAAGGGAAAAAAAAACGGATAATTATCACGTTATGGGGACATTGTGTCCCCATAAGGATAGGTAAACCCGCTCACACACACACAGCCAGGATGGGGACTAAACCTATAGCTCTGAAAGGTTCCAGGCTAAAATGCTGAACAGCGAACCAACACGGCAGCCTATACGGTGATTCTCAAAGGTAGTGGAACTTTTGGGCTGTACTCAGTGAAGAGAATAGGAGCAGATACCAAGCACTGAATGAAAGCAGGAGAATTCGGGTACTGGACGTGAAATACTATGGTTGGCATTTGAGGTACTTTTGAAAGGTTCAGTTTTCACAAATCCCATCATGCTCTCCTTTCATCAGTTAGACAAATGGTAGAAATTAATCATGGATATGTATTACATGAAAGCACTAGTTCCTTTTTTTCCCTTGCTAGCCTGATGCTATTTCCCATATTACACATAGTATCTGAAATCCAGGAGTATGGTGGTTCAGTGGGTAACAGATGTTGCTTTATTTGTTATCTGCATAAGTAATGCTTCTTTTTGCAGTTGGGGTGACACCGCAGGGCCGGGTCATTAGTCTGGCACTCATGGAGCACTCTTCAGCAATGTTAGGACCTTGCTCTAGGACCAGACGGACATGCAACTACTTTTCTGAGAATGGGATATAAACCAGCAACCTTCCGATCACAGATTCGGAGGCCTAACCCACCAAGCCACACAGCACCCTGCCCATACTGCTACTCTTACACTGTAGCCATGAGAAACCAGAACAAGGACCAGAACGAGGAGTCCCCACGAGTTTCGCTCTTCTGAGGTTAGGCGCAATCAGCAGTCTCTGCTCAGCTCCTCAGAGGCGTACAATCCTCCTGGACCCATGATCACACATCTCCCTGGAGCCACGCAGGCCCTCAGGATCTGGGCCTTAATTACCGGAAAAAGACGTGTTATTCTGCAGTAGAATACAATCCAATCATATCGAACACCAGGGGTCCCACAAGCTTCCCCCCCCTCCTTTCACACAGTGAGATTTTGCCACGTCCTACATGTACAATTTTGGCCCAAATGGGACACCATAAAAAACAATTATAAGCAGTAACTATCAAATAAGTGGATTTTTGGTCTCATTTGTACAAAACAATTTACATAGAAAATTTGATTGGTCCCAAGCTCCTCCGCTCACAAAGACTCATTAGTCAACCGTACAGGATCTCTCCATCATTTCGAATTTTAATAAACACCAATGACTTCACAAACTGCTGCACCGCTGATCAAGATTTTGATATTAGTCTCCTGGCCCCATCCAATGATAATTTTCAGATTAATCTACCAAGACAAAGTAGGAAAAAGGCTTCTGTAAAATAATCAGCTTTGATATGTTCCGAGCAGATTGAGTCAGCCCACTCTACACTTGGCAAATGTATAAAACACGAAACTGTGAGCCTTAACTTATGCTCTCGCAGTGCTGCTGTTAGACGATACAAAGAGAGAAAAACATAATTCCCTGTTTCGCAGGATTAGGGATGAACTTCAGGAGCCGCACCAGCGGCAGTGTCAGATACAGCCCTACAACTTAACGCCTCATTGAACCATATGCAGGACTGTGAGTGAACCCTGCGGATTTTAATCCATCCATCGATGGCGGCTTATGCAGGGTGATGAAGGGCCAGAAGACGCGCAGGGCGTGTCCAGAATAACCAGTTTATACGCCTTTCAAGCTTTATTTGTCACACACAATCTGGGCAATTAATCGAATTTTCATTTCAATTTCAATTACAGCTTTTGCTTCCAATGATTATGAAAACAAAATTGAGATAAAATGATTATTCTGTCGCATTTTGTTTTGCAGGGATGCTCCCGTTTTGTATTTTGTCTTTTTATGTTATAAATCCAGCACACCACTTTCCAGTCCCTTTTTGTTTGTTTCTCAGCTGAATAAAATTCAGGGAGTTCAAGGAAATCCACTGCTGAAAAAGTCAAGTTCAATAAATGTGAGTCGACGAATAATCGTGTTAAATAATCGTGATCTCAGTATTGACCGAAATAATCGTGATTATGATTTTTGCCACAGTTTGTAAAAGTGCATAAGAAAATGAGTTGTTAGCTTTGCGAGTCCTCAGTATTTTCAGACTGTTGGGTTGTTTGAGACAGACGGAAAACTTGACATGAGAAAATGAAGTGATGTGCAGACCGGAATGCCAGGGCCTCCATTTTCAAAAAGGTAAACAGAAGCAGACAGACCACATTCTTCGCCCCTACAGGCACGTTATCTAACCCCGGCAGTGGGGAAACCGGACAGGAGGGTCTTCGCCCCCCAGGCAAAGCCCACCCCCGGCCAGGCTGCATTGAGACTCCTGCTAACGGTCCCTAAAACTTCCACTGGCGTGACAGCGGGGTGACACTCAGCTGTCCCACGTGCATCACCTTCCAAATTATGCTGGAATGCAGAGCGCAGCGGCAGCCCCTTGCGGAGAGGATAACGCCGAGAGGCTGTAGGGTGGAAACCTGGACTTTCCCTCCAAATCAGGGGAGCAAGAACAAGAATCAAAGGCAGAAAACAACTACAGGACCCAGAGGCAAACAGAGTAAAAAGATGAATAAGACGCACCACAATGGTAACCCGAAACACACACTTCCTAGCCTAGTAAATCTTCAAATGCTGTAGAGTATTTCGTATTACGTCTTTTAATGGGCAAATCGGATTCTTTCCATATACAGATGCTCCATGCCTTACGACGGTCCGACTTGCAGTATTTCGACTTGCATCGCGATGATGCACATTCAGAAGTTAAACCTCGAATTTTGATCTGTCCCCAAGCTTGCGATATGCGGCAGGATACTTTCCACTGAAGCTGGACAATGACAACATCCACCGAACCGCGCTTATGGTCTCTGCAGCGAATGCAAGAGTAAACATCTCAGTAGTTATTTATTATGTCATATCCATATTGGAATTACGTTTTTCCACTTACGATGGATTCATCGGAGCGTAACCCCATTGTAAGTCAAGGAGCATCTGTATAATTACGACACACGCCACAATTCCTGCACCTCTGATCCTGAACCATGAGGTCACACGCAGGCGGCAGAGCGTCACACATACACCCCCACTACACCACACCAGGCTCATAGCAGTCATCTCTGCCTGCCCCGTCGAGGCTCATAACACGAGACGCATCCTGACGCAAAGAGTCTGCTGCTCAGAATAACCACAAGGCCGGCCGGTGACAATGACCGGGGGTCACGCTGGGGTCACTGCCAGGCACCTGGCGGCAGGAGCAGTCACCACACCTGACTGCGAGTCTCATGGACAGTACTGGGGGTTCAAATATTAAAACTAGGCAATTTCAAGCCGGTACAAAGGGCTTCACTGTCACACCAACTATAAATAGTAACACAGCATAAGGTGGCATGAAAATAATGTTCCCCAGGACCACAGTGCTCAGGGCTGGACTGGGATGCAAAACAATCGTCCCCGGACTTCTGAGATTTTAACTTAAACAAAAAAAACACAAAAAAAAACACTGAGGACAGAACCAAAAAAAAGACTGAGAGAACCAATCAGATTGTAGAGGAGGTGGGTCCAAGCATCTAGAGGAGGCGGGACCAACCAATCAGATGTCCCGCCTCCTCTAGTTGCTTGGTCCACCTCCTCTACAATCTGATTGGTTATCTTTTGGAACCAATCTTTTTTCATTCTGCCCTCAGAACATTTTTGTGCAAGTTCAACTCCCAGGAGCAAATTTTGCTGAAGGGGGGTAGGAATGCATGGTGTTCCAGGATAACGTTTGGCAATTAATTTTGCTAGCCCATCAGCCCACCAGGAAAATGCCCAGTATGCCAGATGTCCTGTCCAGGCCTGGTGGGGTTAGAGAGACCGGAGAAAGAAAAAAAAAAAAAAAAAAAACAAGGAATGCCAACATTAACATACAATACAAACACACATTGCAGGAATGTTCAGAATTCAGACAATGATGGAAGGAGCACATAAATAACCCGGAAAAATAAATATCAGAGCAATACATCGAAATCATTGCTGCTCTCCCCATTTGACATCAGGTTTTCCTCCCACTCACGCCGTCTAACACGAGAACACACCAGTGCACATGGCAAATTATCAAAAGTATGTAGGTTCCACATGTACGAACGCTCGGTAAACATCGCTTCCCGCATCCCAGAAACCCCATCGTGGCGTCGATCACTTTCTGCTACATCAGTGACCGAAATGCTACACTGACCCACCTCAGGTCTTCCCCTGAGGGCGGGATTCCTCCTTCTCCGCAGAGGAGGAGGCCAGCAGCAAGCCATCAGCGGGCAGACAGACACATAATATCCCAGACAAATATAACATCCCTCACACACCCTCACAGAGGCCTAAAGTCAGGACTCATCTGCTAAACGGCTCTATGGCCCAAAACCTGGACCACACAACCTTGTGCCAAAAGCCATTTCTGAAACCAGCAGCTAAATGAACTGCGAGCACCTACAGAAGAACACCTGCCAAAGAGAATCCCAAATTAAAATGCCGCACATAGGATAGCAAAACAGGAAATTCAGAAATGTAGCGATGCCCTGTTCAGTGCAGAACTCATTTTAGGTGTGAGGAGACGCCGTAAAATCATCATTTTACCAAAATTACCATTTTATCTGGGTTATGTTATACATTATTTTTTTTGGATCATCATTAATATAAGCAGCCCCCACCATCTGTGTGTATGCCTATCATACGCTCTCCGTGCCTACGTGGCGCTCCTCCAACCTTCTCCCATGATGCACTGCGGTGACCCAGCCGCCCTTCAGCAGACGATGTGCCCGGGACAAACCTTCCCAGGATGGGCTCCCTGTCAACACAAGCCTCACCACAGGGCCAAAGGATGAATGGATGGACAGAAACTATCAAATACAAGAAACAATGCAAAGCAGGCAAAACTTTTGTTATAAATGTGAAACCTTCTATTACATCAGAACCTACTGAATGGAAGAACAAAGTAGAAGGGGGAGTGAACTAGCAATTAAAACACAAAGGTAGCCGGTTTCAATGACATGGCAGGAAAAAAGGAATGCTGTGTCATATTTAAGGCGTCTCATTTTACTGGTGATATAGACTAAAACTATGTTTGGCAGATGCTCATCCAATGTGTTAAATACACATGATCCAATTTTATGTGTTAAGTACAGCCTGCTCAACATTGTAGAGCTTTTCTAATCACTCAGACGTTTTCAAAATAAAATCTGCATTCTTGTATCTTTTATAAAATGAATTTTTCCACATTAACAAAACTGTTAGTGATGTGAAAAAGACACATCATTCACATGGAAAAAAAACAGCATTAGATCCAGAGGAAAGTAGTAACTTCAGTGTAAATGTCTCAACAATCTAATAGCTAGAATTGTATGTTTATACTGAAGACCGAAAATAAACCATCATTAGTTTGCAGTTTCACCAGCGTGCCATTTAAAAAACAACCAGAATGCTGGCTTTTTACACAACAGCATAGAAGGACATACTGACTATTTAAAGGTAGCAAACTCTCAACATAAAAAAACAAAACAGAAACTCGTTTTAAAGTCACTGATGCAATGCTTTAAACACTTCTGCAATGCGAGATTTTATTAGGTACCAGAGTGTCTCAGACCTGTACAGGTTGTTCTGTCACTGATCCAACATCACCGTAGCCTGACATGCTTTGATCAAAGATTTCAGCAGAACAAATACAACACAACACAGAATCCCAACGCAGGCTAACAGATTAGCAGAGGGATATACTGATTAATGACATGCATCAAATGACACGTTTGACAGTTGTTTTTTTTTTTTTAATTTAGAACTGCAATCAAAAAAAAGAACAGAATATAATTATTAAGTTTTATTGCCTTGATTTTTCTCCAATGTACCATGTTTACCTTACTGGACGCATTGCTTACTGCCAACAATGCAACTGTTGCTTGATAAATATTTTTGGTTAAATAAACTAAATACCCAAGTCAAGTGATTTTACAAACATTGTACAGACCATCTAAACCCTGAGGATCCACTGACTATGTTTCGATTGGAACAGGCTGAAAGACCTCAACGAGGCGGCGTATCATTGGCCAGTTTCAGTGCGCTGTCCCTAGGCCACCATCCAATGACCAGATTCATACCAACCAAGCCAACATTAAAGCAGCTACCGGCTGATGACTACATTTTCCCAAGGGAAGCATCCTGCTCTCTTTCGTCTTGCACTATAGAGTTCAGTTATGGTTCTAAAAGAAAAATGCAGCATAAATAACTGGTCTCTTTTAGCCTCTAAGCTAAAAATTGAACGTACGATTGTTTACATCCCGAAAAAACAGGATCATCTGTGCGTGCACATATGACATGGCAGCCATAGTACTTCTAGGATGATTACCCTTAACCCTTAAAAAATAGTGAGGAGTCAGTTTATTAAGTGCAATTCAGCAATTTGACACATTTTTATCAGCACTATGTTGAAAGGGGCTGTGGCTCAGATGGTTAGTGCTCTGAGTCTGTGGTCAGAAGGTGCTTGGTTTGAATCCGGTGCTCGGCAGAACAGTCAAGCCAATGGGCCCTTGACCCCCCCCCTCTAGGGACACTGGAAAAATGGCTGACCCAGCTCTCAAACCTCAAGCTTTGCTCTCACCTGTGTGTGTGTCTCAAAGGAGAGCATGGAGTACCTGAAAAAGGCATTCTAATGTACGTGTGTGCAGATAGAGCATCATTTCATTTTAGTGAGAAAAATTACAGAATACTACTGAGTCCTCAGGCCACAAACGGCACCCAACGACAGGCATGACTAATTCCAAAGATGAATGGGTGTCGCTTTTGTGGTGCAGGTGTCATAGATGGATGTCCCAGGGCAAGCGGTCTAATGCATCCACCCGTGTTCCGGTTCCTTTACGGGCCCAGCAAAGCACCTTGAGGAACCGCCCACCCTCACCCTGCCAGTTCAGCTTACGGTGCCAAAGCCCCACCCCATCCCATGTCGACCTTGCAACCCATGCAAAGCGTATCGAGTCACATCACCGCCCCCCCCTCCCTGTGATGTGCAGCGCAGGCAGACAGACCGGCAGAATTCAATACAGTCATCAGCTTGGACAACAGCAAAGAAAGGGCAGAGCTGAATTCTGTAAAACTACAGCAAAACACAACATAATAAAATACAAGCATGGAATTCTGCCCCCAGGACAGTAAGGTGTAAATGACAAACTACACTAATAAGAATATTTATTAAAAGCTGTAGATTCAAGTCAAGCCACAGACAAGGGCCTCACCTGTCTGGGAAAAACTTCTACAATATATGTGACTGATGCAATTACAGTGAAGAACCAGAGTGGAGAACTTTCCGTGTCCCTTTAAGGACTGCAGGGCATCCAGGTTTACATTTCAAATTAACCATGGAAATGACTCAATTAAATCAGACTGAAAAGAAGCTAAAATACCTCGAGGATGTGAACAGACAAAGACGAGACCAGTTTTTTGGCTAAACTGTGTTCATTCAGGACAAAAATTCCCCTGCTTTATCTCAAAAACAAACCACAGCTCTAAAGTGCAGACGGGATTGAAGACCACTGTTTACAGCAGTATGGGAGATGGACAACATCTGGTCGTCCGTGCACTGGAAGGTACAGAGATTTTGGGAAAATGTAATCATCATGCTCTCTTTCGTCTTGCACTATAGAGTTCAGTCATGGTTCTAAAAGAAAAATGTAGCATAAATAACTGGTCTCTTTTAGCCTCTAAGCTAAAAATTGAATGTATGATTGCTTACATCAGGAAAAAAACAGGATCATCTGTGCATGCACATATGACATGGCGGCAAAGTCATCGATAACCAGTGTCTATTGAAGACTGCAGATGAATGAACCCACAATGGTGCCACTTCCATTACAAGGGAAGCAGCTCAAACTGGCCAAAAAGAACCGGATGATAGTTTGTTGCTCATGTAAATCCCATTTATAATGGGACTATAAATTTATGTGCTTCTTGGGATTTGAACCCAGGACCTTTGTGTTGTTACAGCAATGGGATTTGGACTAGTTAAGCTACAGGAGAACAGAATTCTGGGAAATCACATAACTGCACACGGGATCACAATCAACCATAATGCCTTTGGCTTGGAAGGCGTGTAATCAACTAGACATCCAATGTTCTTTGGTAGGTTGTGTCATTTATTTTCTCTTCCTTATGTAAAAACACAGCCAAAGGAGATTTCCATTCTGTTCTTATTTTACCACATCTTAAGTGCATATCTGAGCAGACTAAGTTTATCACACTTATTCATTTATTGTTGCCGGACAGACACGAATCAGGGCATGAATAACTGTAGGAGAAATCTTAATTCCAGCACATCTTCACCAAGTAAACACAGTGGGTTACAAAGAGTGCCACAAATCCAAATTAATGTTGGTACAAATGTCTTTGTGCACCAGGTCATCCTGTACCTTGCACTCTACACTTCTTGGGACAGATTCGCTATAGTATGGATGGATGGATGGATATACGGTTATACTCCCAAGGGAAGCAGAATTATAGTACAAGCACTGCTGAAGTACTGGGTTAGCCTCAACGTGATTATATGGCAAACATTCATTTGTAAAATGAGCAAAAAAATGGCGGTGTGTGAGCCTTCAGACATACCAACCTATTAATTAAACTGCTGGATATTAAGCGGAAAACTCACTAAGGTAGCCAAGAATTTCTGATATCAGGTTAAACACTTGCTTTAATTAAGAGATGCCACAGAAATAATAGATAATGGAATAATAGATAATAATCCATTATTGGTGCATAAGGAGACACTGTACTTGAAACATTTCCAGTTAATACAGTGGAGCTCAGTGGCAGTGTGAGTTTGGCACAGTGGGGTCGCTTAAAGCCCCCGTTTCCAGGACGTGCATTGCACTCTGTCCTGCATGCAGGTAGGACGTCACCCGCACCTGCATTAATAGACACAAAACGACGTAAAAAATAATAATAAAATAAAATAAAAAAGCAACTGCCAAGGCGCCACGCGGATACAGCGCCCGCACGCACGATATTATGCGACATCAACGGCAAGCGAGAGGAGGAAACAGGCCAACCCTGAGCGCGGATACCCTTTCTTGTGGGGAATACATCAGCTGGAAAAGACGATCAACCAACCCCCAAAAACCCCATAAAACTCATCCATGCCCAATACCCATCCCCCCCACAGAAATCCCAATATTGCCGGCCATATCCATGATTACCGTCAAAGCCCGTGATCACTACAGTGATCTCTACAGAAGGTCATTTAGCAGATTCCCCCCCCCCAAGGAGGTGACTTAAGGTCCAAATGGACGAATTTTCCTGCACAAGGTGGAGGGGGGGCGGTACAGTCTCCAGATTTTACGGTGCAACTGTTACCCCAGCACAGCATACGGCTGCGCCCCCCGGGGAAGGGACTGCAGCAGCCCCGGAATCCAAATGCAAGCATTATACTTTTTAATAACAATCTTACCCCAATCGAGAAACTCGAGCACGTTCTTCTCCCTGCGGAGCGGCGAGTTGCTGCATTCATCGTAGAGGCAGACAAGGACGTCGAGGAGCGTCTCCACGCTGCAGCACTGCCCGGCGCTCTGAACCGGCCCGTCCAGGAGCAGTTTCTCCAGCTTCTTCAGGCGCACCTCTCCCGACATGGCTGCCAAACTTAAACAGGACACCTCTACTCTTTTAATTTAAAAAGAACGATCGAGGGGGGAAAAACCCTAACGTTGAAACACAAAAAAGTGCATCTGGTTCCAGCTCGGGACCCTTTCACGCCGGGCAACAATGTAGCCAAGCCTGCTACCTAACGCGGACCATGACTCCCCCTTTTTTAATCATAAAGCGTTAAAAAAACGACCAACTTTGCCAGCAAACTACATCTTCAGAAGCGGGCTGGGGGGCAGGTAGCCTGCCAGGTGAGGCAGGCTAACAATCCGTCATTTTATTCATGAGAGTCGGCTGTCTTAATTCCTGCTCCCCTTAGGACAGACCGGGGACGGGGAAATGCAGACCCCGCTCCGGCCGGCCGCTTCCACTTTACCCCGCCAGCAGTCTCTTATCCTTTTTATATCTCCCCTTGATAAAGATCGCAAATGACAATCCGATCGTTTTCCACCCTGCTAATCGCTTAAAACCCCAAAAACAAACACAGCAGGCTGGCGACCAAAGCAGATCCGGGCTCACACTAAAACCATCATCCGCAGTCGTACAGCCCCGAAAGCCCCTCCTCTGACCAGCTGAGGGAAACGTCTCCCCCTTTTTTATAATCCCATTTTTAATTTCTGTCCATCCGCCAGGCTCTTCTTTAAGAACGCAGAAGGGGAATATTGTCCTCTTTATGCACGGATCATAACGATCTGTTAGTTCCTTTTATTTTTTTTATCCCGAGTGCCTCCGCGCCTGACAGGGTGCTGCCGGTGCCTCCAGACCCCGGTGCTTCTCCCCGCCGCCTCGCCGGCCTCCTCCGGTCGCACTTAAAGCTTCTGGTGGCAACAAGCGCAAAAAAAGAAAAAAAAAATCCCAGTTCAATATGGCGGCCGGCTGAATGACTGCTGCTCATTGCGGGGAATGCAGGGATACTGGTGGGATGGTTCAGCTTCTGAATGGGAATATGTGGGAATTGCGTCGCCGGCCATGAATAAAAGTCCGATTCACCTGAAACCCACCATATCAGACCGCTCACATGTCCAGACATGTTCGGAGTTATTATTAAGGAAAAAAGATATATTAATTGACGACTCGATTTTCTTACAAGTTTTATTTCGTTCCCTTTTCAGATCAATACAAATAATTAGGCAACATATTACATTTGAATATGATATGTTTATTCTTTTGCTCTTTTGGTCACGTCGTGACCCTGTAGTTACAATCGCCAAAAGGTGCCGTGTAAATAGTTTAATCTTTATTTACATGCTACATACAGCTTAGTAAACCTTGAAATTTTCGGGAAGATACTGAAGTGTTGAAAGAACAGGATAACATTTAATGTATAGGTACCAGAGTAGATATGCACGGAGTGTGAATTGTCTTGGTTGTGGTACTTTTATTTAGCCCCGTGCGCTTCTAATGTTGGATGGATTCTAGATAAATTAGATTCTGAAAGTGACAAAAGTGGTGATCATTGCTAATGACACAGAGATTTGACTTTAGTTTAATGTTGCCAACAGCTCAAACAGGTGGGGACTAGAGGCTGAGCTGGAAGGCAGACAGGCGGGAACAATACAGACCAGTGCAACGCTGATTTATCTTTAAAATATATAAGATGAAATTCACATCAATCAAGAATTTTATCAGTGAAAAGCTTTGCTTACTTTTTAATGGTTACCAAAATACCATGTTACCAAAACTAGTTTTTGAAGTTGGTTAAAAAAAAAATTCTAAGAGAATAGCTGTAATCTTCAATCGGTCACGGCCAATCTACTTATATTATTTAATTTTACTTGGAAAAAACCTGGAGTAAACGTAAATGTTTGGCGTTTTTACTTGCCATCATACGCCCTCTTGTGTTAAAACGCTGAAGCTATTTTTAAAGTAAATCGCGAGACATTTGAGACGCTCATTTGTGACGCCGCCGACAGACTGGAAGGACACTAAACATCTGGCAGAATTCGGCAAAATATGCAAATAAGCTTCCCAATTTTAAGTGTAGGCTGTAACACTTTTCCAGTCTATTGTTTCTATATATCGGATTAAGCAAGTGTGAAGAGTGTTTTTTTAAAGAAACACAGTGTTTGTATTTTGAAAGTGCTTTGCAAAGCACTCGTAGTAAGGAATTTCTCAAACTATAATTAAATGGCTTGTGGTGAACTTGTAGCTGCTTGGAGATCTTCAGTAAGTGAGCAAGCCTTCAGCCTGGATTTCATTGTTGCATAACTATCTTATGGGAAGCATGCAATTTTAACAGCAACACACTACACATGCATAAAAAACGGTCTGTAAGAAATATTTACATGGTTATTGTATATTATCATTATACCACGTTTTAACATATTAAAAACCGAATTCGGTATAATCACACTAGTACATGCTAAAATCAACAATATTCCAAAACCAACAGATAGATATACGACACAGAGGAAAAGGTAAAGAGAAAATGCAGGGGAAAATAATGGTAGAAATGTAGCAAGAAACGGAATCGATCGTCACATTGAACTATAAAATTTATAAATAGACACTTTGCTAGACGCAAGGATGTCTAAAAAAAGTAGCAAACCAAGGCATGTCTTCCCCTGCTGGTCGTTTTTGGGAATTACAGGCATCCCCCAGGTTACGGAGGAGATCCTCCCTATGTCTGTCTTTAAGTGTGATTTGTAGGTAAGTCGGAACAGTAATAAAGCCCTGTACCCCGAGCGACACAAAGTACTGCGTGCTTTCATCATTACGAACCATTGTATAACTAATTTTTTATATAATAGTCTTTTGGGCAGCTCGTTTGTAAGTACAAGTTGCCCTTAAGTCGGACGTTCTTAACCCGGGGACTGCCTGTATGCAAACAGTTGGTGATTCTTTGGTTGAATGATTAATAGATAACACTTTATTGTTCCTTTGGGCGAAATTTCAATAATCCAGTGGCCTTGACATACAGAAAGCAGGATATATAATACATACAAAGTAAAAATACAGAATAAATAAACATATCAAGATTAAAAATACGAACCAAAACGTATCCATCCAACCATTTATCCAATCATAATAATAAGCACCAGCTACATTATATAGGCCTAATGGATTTTAATTCCTCATAATCATTTGAGTGAAGTCTAGCTTACTTTACCTTTCAGTCTCTACTTTTAAAACCGTGATTTATGTTTCCATTCTGCTTCTGTTTTTCAGCAGGTAAACATCTGCACAGTATGAGGCATCTTTCACGCCAGTCATGGTGTCTTCTGGCTGCTCTTCGAGGCCCTCAGCAGCATCGCATGGACCTACTTTGCTCAAACTCGCTGTAACGACTCCGTGGCAGTTGTAACACTTGGGCTAACAAGGTGATAATCACCTTTTTAATCTCGAAATATTTTAGATAAAGTTGAATGCCACAAGGCATTCTTTTGGCATGAAGACTTTGGGGCAGAGCAGAAATAAGGACGATGTAACCCTGGTAAGCATGTTAACGGCCCTTTGCCGTTTAATCGCTGAAAGCTTTTATTGTTACAACACTTGCAAAACACAAATAGTTTATCATGTCATTTCTTTTAACAATTTTCCAGATCTGTCTCATGGCTTCTAAGAAAAAGATCATGTAGTCTTCAGTACCATCACCACAGAACACCACGTATCTAACATCTCACTCTGGACAGGGTCATGAGGTATTTAAATGATTAGAAGTAGTTTAATGCTATTGGGGGAAAAAGCCTTTATATAAAATGCAAACACACCGTTTTTGCCCATACTAGGGTGTCTAAAATTTAAATCCTTTAATTTTCCACGAGGACAACAAGGCTGAGACCTGCCTTAAGAGTGGCCAGTTTTGTGATGCAGATCTGAAATATTCATTAACACCTGTTTTGTGGATTGTAGGTCTTTACCAGGCCTTTGATTAAGGAGGCGACAAAAGGAATGTACCAGGGAAATAGTGTCCGTTTGCTTTCACCCAGGGAGACCACCTTAATAGGGACGGGAAGGGGAGGAGACTGGCAAAACTCACACACAGTGTCAGTCCACTAATTTGATGCTGTTGCGTATTGTCAACGTGAGTGGCATTCAGCGATATCAAAGGCCTGGGCTGCCTTAGCAGAGCATGTCATAGACTGGGCCAGGCCTACCGCGGGGGCGTACCTGTTAAGAATAACCAAAGAGTCCTGTAATGATGGAAGTAGCAGGAAAAGATTAAGTATTCAAAATTTGTTTACCAAATGAATGTTAATTACCAGGCCTCCTGTTGCAAACCCACCCAAAGGTGACAGTCCCTCTTTTAAAAAGTGGGCATCTTATACATTATTGTGTTGGCTGCTAATACTACAAAGACTTTTTACAGTGAATCCTCTTTTTAAACTTACACATATTAAATGTCTTCCTTGTACACTGGAACAAAATGGAGATGTAAACATATTTATTTCCAGTAATATAATGTATTCACTCTTTCATTGACACACAAAGCAACGAAAATCTGTAAGGCTGTTTGTCTTTAGATAATAATATCTCGATAACTGCATACTGCCATCAAAATAGTAAAATTAAAATTAAATGACATTTAATCAAAACAAGTATTACAAGTCAAATTTATTTAATCTGTTACCCCTTGGGTACATGCGTTACTCACAGAAAGTCTTGGCATGTTTGTTTATTATTATTTAGTTTCATATCAAAAGTCAATTGACAAGCAATGTTTAACATATCTGCACATTTTCTTTTTTAAGTGTCATAATTTTTTTGACTGACCCATTCAGTTCTGTTCTTACCATTTTGTTATTAATTGCAATTGTAGTCACTGGCTCCCAAAAGGATACTAAACACAAATGCTTGGTGTTTCATGTTCTTGCAAAGGCGTTACTAATTTAAAAGCACCCAATGAGATGGCTTGTCAATGAACTTTTTAGCTCAGAATAACTCCTACCTTTAGAGCTATAATTTGGTTTTCACTTCATTACTACTTGAAACGAATGTTTTACTTAAAGCTACAGGTTGTTTCTAATGTGATACACATTTTTGTAAACAAATAAAGTAATGATTTTTGTTATAAGTCCAACATTTTTGCTGAATTAAGCAAGCATTCCAAGACTTTATGTGAGCGCTGTACAAACACACACATGGTTAAAAACATTTTGAACAAATCTAAAAATAATATAAATTTACCATGCTTTATCTATTTAGTATGGGATATAAGGAGTAGTACATTAATTTCACTGCTGTTTTTTATGGGTAATTATTTTAAAATAAATAATTTAAAGTTCAAATTATTTTTAAAAATTGCTAAAGAGAGAGATTGCATAAATAAAATATAACTAAAATGTTTGAATAAACAAAAGTGGAAATATGTCCAACATGAGAAAATGGAAGTCGGAATGTAAAAACTTCTTGTCTACTAATCATTCCATTGTTCTCATTTGTGAATCTATGTCCTGATATCTGTCTATAAACCTGTGACATCCTGTCACAAAAATGTGCATGAAGACCTGTGATGGGAATTTGATTGCTTCTAATTCACATTGTCCAGACCACACATATTGCTAGGTTCTACATTTCTGTTCCTAAACTTTGCGAAATGTAATTGAAATGCGACTTTATTAAAAAATAATTTAAATGATACTTGTAATTTCTCTCTATCAATGATAAAATGTGTTTTTATTATAGAAATGTTGGATTTTCTTAATAAGATGCAGTGATATAATTGCCAGCATCTCGGAAGACATATTTGGTTAGATGTCTGACTCATGTTGGTCAGTCACCAGCTTCCTGTGTTTCCTCTGTCTGACATCTTGGGTTAACTTGCAATCCCAATACACAAATACAGACAGGAGCAATTTCTGAGCCGTCGCCCTCTTCCCTAGTGTTTGTCTGACAAAAAGGCCACAGCAAATCCTGCAACTGAAACAGATAATCACCAGCTTGTGAGGAGGTATCCAATCCACATCCTCAACACAATCTTGGATTTATTGTGTGTTTGCTTAATAATTTCATCCTCTAGGGGTAAAAGGTGCGGGGGGGGGGGGGGGGGGGGGGCTGGTTCTTGGCTAGCTAATTATGGAATACACAACATGTAGGCCCGGACGGGCGCTCCTCCGAAGGGCTTCAAGTTAAAAAAGCCACAGTCAGACGAGCGAGGACCCATCCTGGGTTTATCCACGCTGTCAGACACTGACCAGGGCCGGCGGAGCTTCACAACATCATGTGAAAATTAAACATTGACGACAAATGGGAGGGGCGGCGTGTCAAACCCCCTGACCTGCACCGTAACCCTATTCTGACCTGTAAAGTCCACTGTGGTCCGATTGTACAACAGCCAAGTTATAGTATTAGCATACAGACATACATATGATACCTTAAATATCATAAAATAAACTCAAAGACATACAAAGGGAGACTGAATACCATTAATGTAAAATTATTTAAGTTAAAAAAAGTTAAACATATAAACATGCAAACATATGCAATATTGTTAGTCATTGTCATTTGTTTTTGCAAGAGCAGACAAACATGAACATATTTGTTCTTGAATGTCTTGTACGTGACAGTCTAAGTGCATGTTTTAAACGCTGTGGCACTCACAGCACATCCATCCAGCAAAAGATATTTCAAAAGTCTTTCTGGTCAAATACAAAAATAAATACACATATTCAAAGCAATCTTAATCCAAGTTTTTAATTATGTGAACTGTGAATTGCTGATATTAACACTGAATGCAAAGCATTGACTTAAAAGACACTTCAGTGACTGAAACACTTTCAACTTCTCTCTGACATGTAATATAAATGGATTAATAATTAAGTGGTATTAAAACGCCTTGTGTCTTTTGTTTTGAGTCTTATAATAATTCAAGTTCTCATATATTTTTTTGAAGTACCACTGAAAAAGTGATGAAATAGCTTAGAACATATGTTTACCTTCCATGGAAAGATGCCATATTTCCTTTAAGAAAGGGACTGTGTCGTGCAGTAAGTCTCTCATGAGTCTCTGAAGGAGGACGCGACTTTGAAGTCCGTCTCCTTCTGATGTCTGACCCCGCCCCTTCTTGCATGTGCGAACGCTTGTGGCGTGGATGTCACTGGACGCTGATAGTATTTAAGGACCCTCCGAGCTCAGTGCGGTCCATCTGCCAGTGGGTAACGGACACATCACTCTTACAAGAAATTATTTTCCGCTACAAGCTCAGAACCATCGTTTCCCCAGAAATGGGTTATTTTACGACGGGCCTTTTCTTCGCCGCGCTCATTTCTCTTGCGGTCCCCTATAGTCTCGATGATCTTAAAGGAGCCGTACTGGAGAAGCTAGGACTGAAGGAACTTCCTAACATCCACAAGCGGAACTTGGAGAACCTTGTCATCCCGGCGCACATCAAGAACAAGTACCTGTCCATGCTGAAGCTGCACAACAAGCGGCGGCGCCGATCTCTGCCCAGTCTGGCTGGCATTCTCAGGGGTATCTCTGGAAATGCAGGTAAATATTGTATTTGTATGTATAAAAGTAGGACGGATGCATATATGTCATTTCACTTCCATCTGTTTTGACAATCATTTGTTCTATACAAATAAATGCACTGTATTCGGTGCATGCATACATCTTGCTGGGGTCTCACATTTCAGTACTCTTTATAACCTACTTTATTCGTTTTACCCGTTTCAGACATATCGGGGGAGGTGATGTACTCAGACACCACCCGGCAAAGACTCGTCTTTGACATGGAAGCCAGGATTCCCGAAAACAGCGAGGTCACCATGGCTGAACTAAAGTTGTTCAAGAAGGCACCTCGCAAATTGTCTATTCCCGAAAAAAAGAACCACCGGCCGGTTAATAATGCAAGAGTCAGCATCTACTGGTTGGAGGTCCTGGAAAATGGATCCAACAGAACATCTCTTGTGGACTCAAGGTATTTAAAACTGTTATAACTATATAGTTTAAAATGATACGTTTGGCTACTGTAATATGAAAATGATGACATGTTTGGGGAAGTAATTAATTAAGAGGAATGTGTGTCTACAGGTTGGTCCCCATCCACGAAACTGGCTGGAAAAGCTTTGACGTGACACAGGCGGTTCATTACTGGTCAAAGGCGCAGCGAAAAGCCCCGCTGCATCTGGAGGTGTGGATCGAAGGCGAGAGACCGGGCAGCTATGCTGCCGAGCTGGCCAAGTCGGTGCACTTTACCACCCAGGACCCAACGGACAAGACCCTGGGAAAACCAGAGCTCGTCCTTTATACACTGAACCTTGAGGAATTCGGGTACTTGAAAACTTATAAGCCTGCCTATTAAAATGTGCTGTATATCTTACTTGCATATCTAATAAACCATTGTGCTGGTTAGAAATACGAACAACCAATTAACGAATGCATTCGTCCACAGCTCACGCGGCGATTGCGACGCCAGCAAAGTAAACAGCGTTTGCTGCCGGGAGGAATACTTCATCAACTTCCGAGAGCTGACCTGGACGCAGTACTGGATCATCGAGCCCGCCGGTTACCAGGCGTTCAGGTGTGCCGGAGGCTGCAAGCAGCCGAAGCGTAATTACGGATACGGGGAGCGGAGCTGCGCCGCGGTGGAGAGCGCGCCGCTGCCGATGATGTACCTGGTGAAGAAGGGCGACTACACGGAGATCGAAGTGGCCGAGTTTCCCAACATGATAGTCGAAAAGTGCGGGTGTACGATGGACAACATTTCTGTTGTTTGATCAGTTTTTTTTCTTTTCCATTCTGTAAGGCGGAAGGGAAACATAGTACTTTCATATTTAAGTGTTAATGAGTTATATTCCTTTTGTATACACTGAAGATGCACCGTTTCTCCACATATCACTTGATTTAGCAGCACTTACGTATAAAATGTAATTTATAACGGTAAACTATATTTTCCATTCTTACTGTCTTGATTAGACAAGTCGATGAACGTCAGAATTAACACTAGATTCTATATTTTGATTTGTGTATTCATATATAATGTATTTTCTTAAAGCAAATAAATTAATGTACATATTCAAATACCTGTCAGTGTCATTTTTTTCATGAAACTCATGTTAATATCACAACATATATTTCTTGCCACTTTGTCATTTCACTAAAATGTGCCTATTTAAAGGGGAAAAAGTTCAGTTGTGTGTTTCCTTGTAATTTAGAGTGCCAAACAAAGCGAACGAATTCGTTTGCAGGATAGTTATATATATTAGCCCAAAAGTTATTTCTAAAAAGGATCTTTATCGTGGGGAAAAAAAATACGCGCCTTTGTGTCTGGCAGGGCATCGTAGACCTTTGCTTAATTGGTGCTTTGCCAGCAGAGTCAGACTTCCAATCCACAAACCGTGAAAGAAAAGCGATTAATGCGCCATTGTCAGATCCCGACAACAGAAATGGAACAAATGCGATAGAAGGCTGCAAATACACACTGGCCGTGATGCGCTCTTCAATTGGCCTTTTATCTTCAAATGCAAACACGCGCGCGTCGCGGGCGGCCCCATTTGGCGCAATGATCGCACTTCAGCGCTATTAAGAGTTTCTAAGCTTCAAATTAACCGCACTCTCAATTATCAGCAAAAGAGAGAAACGTCATAGGCTATGAATAACATTTTATATAAGATCAAAAGATTATTATCAGGAGGAAAACGAATTATACTCACGTACACGGACTGCATTGTTCCAAGTTTTGACCTTTACTTTTAATAATGTATTATTGATTATATGCAGTAATTACTTATATGTTATCAAGAGAAGGTATGTTCAAGATTACGCAAGACCCATTAGTGGGTATGCGCTATTTCTTAACGTTTTACACTCTTTACACATACTCGTTCTAAAGATAAGCACATCATGTAACTCAGGGCACCAACACCATCAATCGATCGTCGTATTCATAATCGTAATATTTATGTTATAAAGAAACTATCTATGTTCATTGTAGATATGCTCAGTCTAGCCGCACGTGTTCCTAGTTGAGTCCATTGTTGTGATTTGATATTTGCGTCACTTGTGTCGCTTTGGATAAAACCGTATGGTACATAAAATAAATGTAAATGAATGTGATTAATTCACTTTCTTGGCATGCAACAGCGAGAATGGATAGTGTCGCGGTTGAAGTTTTCTGTGCCATTTGATATTATACCACATTACATTATGCCAAAATCCAGTATTACCACTCACTGAGGGTGTGTAGGGTGTGCAGCACATGCTGACAGCCCGGCACAAGCAAACACAACCCGAACTGTCTGTTAGAGGTAGTACAATACTAATTAAACTTCACTCTTATCTCCAAACGAGGCCCTGTGTAAATAGACGCAGGCAGTAATACAAATATTTTTTCCAACCGTGCATTATAAACATGACTTGCTGTAGTTTGTTGGTATTACATGTTTGTCACAGAGTGACTTCGAATGTGTATTGCGCCAGTAAGGAAGCAGTAAGGAGTCACGAAAGACTGTACCACACTGCCAGACGGAGGGTCCATTTCAACAACAAATACTCCTTAGTAAATATATATTGAAAAGGTACGGAATAATTTTGCAGTGATACGAAATATAATTGCCTTTCAAATAAAGTTAGCAGGGAGTTTGTTTCTTTTTGGTCTGTTTACATAACTAATAACAATTTAAAAAAACGCTTCTTGTGAGACTACCCCCCTTTAAAATAGTTTGTTCCTGGACGTCCCACGCCGCATTAGCCCCCTGCAGCTGCATGTTAGCTAGCAGAGGGATGCAGCTTTTGCCACCAAGGGTGCAGACAGCGCTATGCTGACCCCCTCTTTACACACCCCCATGGCCTACTGTGGACAAATAAAAATGGCACGTGAGAGGGTGTCTGGACAGTCCAGAACACGAAGCGTTAAACACATCAGCTGGTAAAGCAGATGCTATTCTTGATTTCTTGATTCGAACCCCACATTCCAATGCAGCAGTGACTGTTGACGCATCAGAAACAGCATCTCCCAGCTCTCGCAGGCGACGGAGCCTCGTAATCAGCGAACTCAGCTGTAATATCTCTGCTTGACTGAATCAAAAATAAATCACATGATTGGTGTTCTTTGCGGGTGTTGTCACAAATTAGCGCAAATTGATTTTTATCTACATTTGAAAATTAACATTTAAAAAAAATTCATATGTTGTTCGCATGTAGTATTACCTGTTATTTTCTTTTGAATATATGTATGTTTGAAGACTCAAATCATTAGTAATAATTGGCCTGCCCTTGTGCACTATACTGCCTGAGATAGCCCCCCCCGCCCCCCCTGCCCTCCATGACTGTGTACTGGATAAGTGGTTGGAAGATGGATGGATTGAAAGACTGCCATGTGATTCACTCACATTATGTCTGGGGTGTCCCCTTGCCTTGTGCCCATGCTTGGCAGGATAGGTTCCAGGCTCACTCTGACCTTGACCTACAAAAGTAGTATTGAAGATGGATTACATACATGGCTGTAGACAAATAATATTGTTGCTCTCTCATAATTGCAAACTTCCATACTGATTCCCCATTAAAGACTCGGGGCAATGATGTCAGTGTAAAGCAGAATAGTAGTACTATAGACGTTCCACAGAAATACAAGACACTAGGTAAGATCTGACCTGGACCTCTAGTATGTAGGACCTGGGGCCCTCAAGTAGGGTGGAGATGATGCGATGACTCCAAGCAAGTATGGCAGCAAGGAACTGTGGTCTACATGGACCTTAGCCAGAAACGAAAGCTTTCCACCAAGACAGAAATCCGTGGAGCAGGACCCAGGACAGGGCGCCAAACACATAAGCTGGTATAGAAAATGGATGGATGGATGGATATTTGCTTAGAAATGTGGTGGATTGACATTCCATCCTCTGCCGTGTGCTTTAGCTGTCTGGGACAGGGGCTGGGTTCAGTATTTATGAAATGAGATGATAGTACATAACGCTAACATTGCTGTTTACGTCCAGCAGGGGGTGGTATAAGCACGATTAGAGAAATGACACGTTTCAAGTGAAACGACTCACATAAATCGCAGTTTCTATAAACAAGTGGTTCAACTCTTGTTCGTATTGATTCTTCTGGGATGCACTGCCATCCTCTCAGTTAAAGAGGACTAACAATAGTGAGCTCGCTTTCATGTTTAAAATCAGTTAATCCCATTGTCATGGGGCCAGTTATGACACAAGTCCAGGATATGGTCTGTACCTTTGTGTAAATACATTATGGTAGAAAATTAAATGACTAATCTATAAAACATTACAATTTTGTTTGTATTTGACTGATTTTCAAAAAATCAGATTCGGTACTGATTCTTCGAAGACACTTCAGATTTTTCTGTATACTGAAGTCGCGCCATGTCTCCCTCTACTGGCTGCTCCTGGTACTGACATTAGCCCTTTTTCATGCTTTTACTTAAGGCAGCTACCAGTGTTTAGTGGGCTATGTCAATGACCCAAGAACCGGCCGATATGAAAATTTGTTGTTTTCTGTAACCAAAGGAGACATATCAATATTCTGACAAGCTTTATTTAAGAACTAATCATTGACCAAAGGTTTCCGAATTTGCGCATATATGTTTTTTTTTCTTTTTATCGGGAAAACATCTACACTTTTCTTAATCTGTCCAGTTCTTCATTCTTTAGTAAAAAATAATGCAAATACCCAAAGAAGTGGAATGTGTATCTCTTTATTACTTCAGGCACAAGGCATTATTTGAACGTTCAGTTGACCTTCAGAGTATTGTGCTGTCAGTTTCCATAATTGAAGCAGCACCTTCAAAGACTGACGATATGTAAACAGCTAATTAGGTGCATCATTCATCATTATTATCCATCAAGATGTTAATTTTAGGAGATGGAGGTGCAGCTGTGACACTGGCCTGTTCTCAGGACAGGAACCTTTGTGATTTCTGGGCTCTACTCTGCCAGACCAAGGAAAAGCGATTAATCCCTGAGGGACACATCAGCCACACGTGTGCCAGAGGTGGGAAACCCATGGAGATTAAAAGATGAGGATTCTCCGTTAGCAATACGACTACACTCATCTGCCATGAGCCACTATTCCACAAACACTGTCACTCTTGTATCCGTTTCCATTTGCTGGAATCATTGGTTTCTCTATGAGGTCACTGTGCTATGAGGTCACCTTGACTCCATATTGTGTCGTACTGTGAATAATGCCAGTAAGGCAAAACTCTATGCCCTACTATGAAGGTTCCTGGATGGAATAGCTACAACGTAATTTCAAACTCATGACTCAAGCTGCAGTGACACATTCAACATGATTTCAAAAAATATGAAATGTATCCATTTCAAGATCAGAAGCTCTAAAATCCAGGAAGTCAAGTTTTAATCCACATGACTTTTGTGCTGCTGTTACTCCTAATACACATAAATATCCTTAAATGCTTCTTTAGAGAAACTTACAGCTCTATGTTGAAATTTTAGTCAATGCACTAGATGCTGCCAACAGACAACAAATGATCTTTGACCTGATTTGACATGATTTCAACTGTACAGCTGCATCTAAAAAACAGCAACTAAAGAAAAAGTAACATCAAAAGAAATGCCAAAAATAGTAATGCAATAAGCTGATGATAGAAAGATCCTTTCCAGTTTTCTTCCCATAGAAAACACTGTTGCTGCACATCTGGCAAATGCTGATTTAGATGAACCTGTGAGTCAATGTATGTCACAGATTGAGGGAAAAAAGTCAAGGTTACTGAAAAGAAACTGGAAAAGTATCAAGTCAGACCTGATAATGGAGAAAACTGACTAATTATGAGAAACAAATTAAAATGAACTGGTGAGTACTCATGACTCATCAAATTTCATATATTGCACAGACTAAAAATTCACAAGAAAATAATGCATTCACATCAGATGGGAAGATTCTTTGTTCTTTGCTGTGTTGAGGTTCGAAGTTCTGCCTTGAGACCTCCTGAGTGGATCTCTGACCCACAAACGCTCCAGCATGTCAGATCTGTAGCACCAGGCCGGCAGCTGAGATGTTGTCCCCCCCCCCAGCGGTCTGATGGACCTCCGTGCACACCAGAACGGGGGCCACGCACAGCTCGTAGTCGTCCTCATCCCAGCAGGACACGGGCCGCGTCTCCTGGAGCATGATGCGCTGGCTGCCCTCCCTCCGGCTGACGGAGAAGGACTCGTCCAGGATGAGCTTGGCCTTGCTGGGGTTGATGTCCGGCGAGCCGCACACGTGCCGGTTAGCGGTGAGCGAGGCCTTGGCCGTGGCTGACATGGTGTTCTTCCACTGGGAGCCATGAGCCACGATGATGGCCTGGAAGGCCAGCGTGTGCACGTGCAGCCGGGTCAGCGACCGGCTGCTGGGACTCTTCCCACGTCGCTCGTTAACCAGCCGGTATAACTCGCGCATCTGGTCCAGGACGGTGGCCACGCGGGGGCTGGGGTCCGACAGCACGGTGACATTGCCGTCCCGCAGGTGGCTCAAGAGGTTGGGTAGCTCTTGCTCGTTCATGCCCAGGGAGTCGGCGTGTGCGACCACCCGCTCCATCAGCTCTACCAGCAGGAGTCCGTCCACGAAGCTGGCCATTTCGAAATGCACGCCCGTGTCCTGGGATGTGGAGGACAGCAGCTGGGACAGGCGTCTGAGAAGGGCCTCTCGCTCACCTGCGGGGATTGGGCCGGGCGTGAGTGGGCGAGGGGAGATGCATTAGATTTGTAGAAATTATCGAGATGCATTGCATGAAAACTCAACTCATGGATGCATCATGGCTTGCTTCTTTTCCTCTGCTAGCTTGATGCTATGCCACATATTGCACGTTCTAACTGAAATGAGGCAGCATCATTTCAGTGGATAACACTGAAATGACACTAAATTAGCTATTTGCACGAATACTCCGGAATGCTTCTTTTCACATACCCTCTAGTCTCTCCCTTTACACAGTTGAGAGCAATGCTCAGGGTCTGAGTGCAGGGTCAGCTATTTATCCAGTGTCCCAGGGGGATTTTGGGAGGTTAAAGGTTCAATGGACATTTGACTATCCTGCCGAAGAATGAATGTGAACTGGTGACCTTCTGATGACAGGCACACAGGGCTAACCCACTGAGCCACATGCAGCCCCACACACTACAGCCTCACACCTGTTCATTTACGTCTTCTCTCAGGGCGTTCACGGCTTTCCTCTGTGTACTCGATACAAAAACATGTGGTTAGGCGACTCTGACATTAGTGTATGTTTTTCTGCGTGAGGCTTTCCCTTGGTAGGGACTGACATGTGGTCTATAGAAGATAGATAGATGGGGCATCTATCTTTGACACCCAATAGCATGATGCTATACTTTTTTTTAACTTACATATTTTTAAATAATTCCATCCAGAGCCCTGCTTTTCAGGTTTCAGGCTCAGTGGAATCACAAGATGGATAATAAAGTATGGAAGTTGGGTGGATATTTTTAATACTCAAACTTAGAACCGCCCCAAAAGCAGCTATAAATATTTTATACGCTTGTGAAACGTGTCAAAACATGCAGAACTATGGTCGTTAGCGAGCTTTTCCTGGCTAAGGTGGCGGTGGGCCCATTACTGCATTCCGTGCCGTTCGTACACGGGATTAAATCTCGGGATTAAATCTCGAGCTCGCTGCGGGATACAGCTGGCTCCGCACGCGGCATCCGGGGCAGCTGGGAAACCAGAGCCACTGCAGCCTGAGGGCAGCGGGAGGCGGCAGAGTCACACCCTGACCCTGGTGAGCGCTGTCCGCTTCAGCATCTCCACGCCTCCGAGTGCCGTCAGCTGGGAGCTTGCAAAGCCTATTACCTGTGCGCTTATTTTGGAATTTATTTAGTTCTTTTGCTTAGTTTTTTTTTTTAAACTTAGTTTTAAGCACACATTTCAACATTTTCCACTGAGATTAATAAGGTTTTATCTTATATTGCTGTTGATATATATAGTACTACAATAATATGTTTATGGCACACACATATATATGCAGTATATATTATAAATACATATATTACATACTCATATATATATACACACTTAGACAGACACACACACACACAACCAGTCCAAGGTTTTTGCACACACAGATTTTCTACATTTGTATGTTACTACCACTTACTAAGATCCGGACCTATTAGACGGATCGGGTATCGGCCACGTGTGACCGACGCCTAATCCCACCACAGCTCTTTCCTGTTTTAGATGTGTTTGTGGCATTCAAGCTGAACGCTAAGAACGTCACGAACATCAGATAAGCGTAAGAAGAGGGTGACGATCTAGAAGTGTTTTATGCTTCTTATCAAGTAGCACAGTGATTTGCAGTCTTTGTAAACACAGAGTTTTGAGAGGCGGAAGCAGCGTTTAGTGAAACAAAGTGCACACAATTGTGCGAGACGACACAAGCAATATGAAAAAAGCAATGGATGACTTGGGAGTCGCTGGCTTGGGCTGTTTTGCGCAATCTCTGCAGTTTGTGATACACGAGGGGCTGCTATCGCAGCGAAGTGTGCGTGACGCTGTTGCCAGTGCGAGAAACACTGTGGGGCATTTTAAGCATTCGCCACTTGCGTGTACTCTCTTGGAAGATATTCAAACTGAACTGCAAATGACTCAGAAACGCTTAAAACAAGATGTGCAAACAAGGTGGAACAGTACGCTATGTATGTTTGTAGTAGCCTAAGTAAAGATTTCCTGGCATATATTTTTCATTTGTATCTACTAGTTAAAAAATATTAATAATATATAAAAGTATAAAAAATATTAAAGTAAAATGAGCTCTTATATCAGAATCTGTATCGGTATCAGCAGAACTGGAGTCATTCCATATGAAATCATCACACTTTCGGACCAGATCAAAAAATAACAAAAAACATTTTAATATTGATCAAAAGTTGTGACCCAAATTTTAAAAATTTTGAACGAAATGTATTTCACAAAAAATAGCACAGTGACAGTAAATAGACTTGCTGACCTAGGGTGCTGGGGGGGGGGGGTTTGGCCACAATTCCCTGAAAATGGTTCTGTGACACACTTTTGGGTCACGACCCACCAGTTGAGAACCACTGTGATAGCTTATGTTACAGTGTTCAGTTATTACTACAGCACAGGGTATAATATCACTGCGGACAGGCTGCCAGTCTAAGGAGGGGCGGCATTCGAACCCCTGTCCCTGGAAGCCACCGTTTCACCCGGCAAACATGCAGTTTGTATTATGGAAAGATGACAGAAACAGATACTATATATTTTGCAGAGAATACACATACATCTGTGCTGCAGTGTTTTACATCTACAGCTAGAAAAACTAATTTATGCCAACTCAGTGACATGAATCGGTGACATCCTGATCTGTCAGCTCGAGTGCAAGTTTTCATCTAGAGAAGCGAACATAAAACAGAAGGTTATATTACACAGCTTCCCGTGCAGCTTCAGGAAAACTGAAAACATCCTGTTGTGTGGGGAGATCACTTGTAATCGAGTGTGGAGGCACAGGCTTTATAGCTAGTAGCTATATTTTCCATCCATCCATCCAGTTTTATCTTCACATGCATTACTGTAACTGTCATTTGAGATCTTGCTCACTGCTAATCTAACCCTCCACATCTCCAGAGTCTAGAGATCAATCCAGAGAACATCTGTTTACTCAATCAAGAGTCATACAATAGCTGACAGATGGCGGGATACCTGGGAAAACATCCACCTACAAGCCTTGCATAGCTGCTTATGGAGCTTCTCCTACAGAGGACACCGTGGATGGGATGCAGGTCTATCACAGGGTACATACATGAACACATGCCGCGGGCCACATTAATCCTCATAACCACCCTGAAGGAATCAGGAGAGCTTAATCACACGTGGATGGACTTCAGCACACTCACCTTTCTTAAAGGGAAAGCTGTCCATCATCTGCAGGCCGCCAATAATCAGCAGGTCTGGCTGGAAACCCCGAATCTTCTGCTCGAAGTCCCCCATTGACGCCAGGTACGGGTTGTGCTTGTCACTATGGATGATGTATCTGTGGAATTAAAGGCATATGTCACGTGAGCGCCGCTCTTGTGGGGGGTTGTGGAATAACCGCTCGCATGGAGTGCAGCCACTGCATGTCTTGATGAAGCATGGACCGCATCTGCAGATGGGCTGGGAAACGTCAGAGCAGCCAGGGCAGAAAGGCACACCGACCTGTTTGCCCGTCTGCATGACTTGATGAAGCATGGACCGCATCTGCAGATGGGCTGGGAAACGTCAGAGCAGCCAGGGCAGAAAGGCACACCGACCTGTTTGCCCGTCTGCATGACTTGATGAAGCATGGACCGCATCTGCAGATGGGCTGGGAAACGTCAGAGCAGCCAGGGCAGAAAGACACACCGACCTGTTTGCCCGCCTGGACGTATACCGGCCCCACTTGGCGCCGGAGGGATACTCCAAGACGAGGTGGATGTCAGGCTCCTCTACTCTGTTCCCTGCCACTGTGAGGTGAAAGATGAGGCGATGGAATGGAGTGAGTCCCCAGCAGTGCATTATGGGGGCTAAACCAATGATGAAACCGCGATGGTCCACCGATGAATGTCCCATTTGCATAAAGTAAGGTACAGCTAGTAAAGAAATATGTACCTGTGTAAACTATACAAAAATACTGTTAAAGTACCATAAAGACTAAGGGCCTAATTTCCACAAATATCATTCAAATTATTACAAATAACTTTTTAATTATTGTTCCTTCAAATAATGAACCAGACATACATTTACTGCACATACACACAGCAAGCATCCTATTAGTGGTGTACATACATCACGTTGGTCATATTTCTTTAACAACTGTCTTTTTATTAACACAAAAAATATGGTGAGTACATTTAATATAGCTTAAGCATGCACTGATTTGTATGCAGAACATGCAAATGCAATGTGAAAAGCACATCTATGCAAATTATGAAAGATATTCACATAGGAACAGTGACCAGTTTGTGACTCACTCCTTGTTAGAATATTTCCTTGCCATATGCATTGATATGTACCGATTCCTCGCCATATGCATTGATATGTACCGATTCCTCGCCATATGCATTGATATGTACCGATTCCTCGCCATATGCATTGATATGTACCGATTCCTCGCCATATGCATTGATATGTACCGATTCCTCGCCATATGCATTGATATGTACCGATTCCTCGCCATATGCATTGATATGTACCTATTCCTCGCCATATGCATTGATATGTACCGATTCCTCGCCATATGCATTGATATGTACCGATTCCTCGCCATATGCATTGATATGTACCGATTCCTCGCCATATGCATTGATATGTACCGATTCCTCGCCATATGCATTGATATGTACCGATTCCTCGCCATATGCATTGATATGTACCGATTCCTCGCCATATGCATTGATATGTACCGATTCCTCGCCATATGCATTGATATGTACCGATTCCTCGCCATATGCATTGATATGTACCGATTCCTCGCCATATGCATTGATATGTACCGATTCCTCGCCATATGCATTGATATGTACCGATTCCTCGCCATATGCATTGATATGTACCTATTCCTCGCCATATGCATTGATATGTACCGATTCCTCGCCATATGCATTGATATGTACCGATTCCTCGCCATATGCATTGATATGTACCGATTCCTCGCCATATGCATTGATATGTACCGATTCCTCGCCATATGCATTGATATGTACCGATTCCTCGCCATATGCATTGATATGTACCGATTCCTCGCAATATGCATTGATATGTACCGATTCCTCGCCATATGCATTGATATGTACCGATTCCTCGCCATATGCATTGATATGTACCGATTCCTCGCCATATGCATTGATATGTACCGATTCCTCGCCATATGTATTGATATGTACCGATTCCTCGCCATATGCATTGATATGTACCGATTCCTCGCCATATGTATTGATATGTACCGATTCCTTGCCATCTAGCAAAGGTAAAAGAACTCACCGGTGACGTGCCCTGATAGGACATCGGCGAGGTCGGGGTTAGCGCTCACCCCTAGGAGCACGTCGCAGCCCTCCGTCGCCATGCGGCCGGCCATGACCAGGGCGTTGCCGCCCACTGACCAGCGGTTGCCGGGCACCCCCCGGGAAGCCTCCACCAGCTTGCCGAAGAGGGTGCTGTTCACTACAAACCTCCTGGGAACGGGACACAATGACTGCCTCAGGCTGCACTGGGTATTATGAAAGCAATGCTTTATAATAACATCTCCTTCCTTAAATATTACAAGGAAATGAAATCCTTCCCTGAAAACAATAAAACACAAAGCTAAACAAAGCTTTTGAACATGTCGTGCAAAAACATCCAGCAAAGACAGATACATAATAAGCCATTGTTTGTTCCCAAGTAAGCCTGGCTTGGGTCTGAATTAACCCCAGTCTGGGTTAGCTTAGGGAAGCAAGAATGGGTGACTTTCTATAACTCTAATGGTGAGAGCGTCACTTTCAAATGGCTGAACGACGGCTTAACAGTGTACACTGCACGATGGTGCTTTACACTTGATGACATGTCAAAGAAAATTACACTTTATTTAAATCTCACATTTGTATTTTTGCAAATTTTTCTGCCAAACCCAGCTGCCTCTGTAAACCCCGTATCTTTTCTGAGGGTTTAACAAACCTATAATTTGCAGAAACGGAGAAACTAAATGTTTGTCAGCTGAAAAAGATTCAACAAATATTTTTAAATGCTTTTCATAATTTAGGATCGATGTTCTTAAATTTGAATTTAAACACTCTCTTGCTCAGCATGCGCTGGATGCATGAACAGAGAACAACCCTGCCTTGCTCCCGTAGCCTCCAGGATAAGCTCCAGACCCCCCGTGACGCTGAACAGGTTAAGCAGATTCAGAAAATTGATGGACGGATGGATGGATGGAAGTCACTTTCACACAGGTGAATCTAGCATTGGACTACAAGCCACAATTAAAAGAACACCAGACATTACCACAGAAATGTAACTCAACAATGATTAATTTATTCTAGTCAGTTGCTCACACTGGACAATTTCATGTCAAATCAGAATGAAAATATAGATTTGAACAAAGAGAAGAATAGATGGCAGTTCTATAGACCTGATGTACTGCAGTATCCTGGTCTCTTTATGTAGGTGCTATCTGGTCCCACAGCATAAAAAAAGACTTTCTCATACATTTACATATCTTCTGACCACCATCATCAAATTTGTATTTCTTGCAAATTGTCTATTCTGGACCTTTTCCAGTGAAAATGTTTAATATGTCTAACTTTTACAGAACACTGCCTATTTTTGAGACTCCACACACCCTGAGGTACAGAGTGCACCTCGTCTTCTTCATGATCTTCATACTCTTGGAAAATCCAAACACAGCAGCCCCTACGGGACTCTACAGCCTTTTGGATGTTTTGTTGCCGAGTCCTGTTTCTGCAGAGCCAATGATGATAAAACACGATACTTAGAGTTTAAGAACTTATTCCAGCGCAAGATGTGACCCTGTGCTCTGTCATCTCTCACTACTTCTCCTCCGTCGAGCTGCCTGACGCGTCACACGTAAACCTCCTAGTGCTGCCATCTTACCATCGCATCCATGTGTTTGTTTGACACCCCATCCCAGGCAGAATCCTATCAGTCTGTTAGTCACGGTCAAAGGTACCCAGAATAAGCAATCTCAGAGACAGCCAGGGGCGGGGCCACAGGGGACACTGACCTGAGATGAAGACTGATTGGCCCACACAGTGCCCCTCCCTTGTCATTCACCGATTCAAGACTTATCATTGGCTAATGATTTGGTTGGCCCCACACTGAATTATGGCTCCTTATAGGGCCTCCACCACAGAAATATCCTAGAATCACCCCTGAAGAGAGCACAAATATAGAAATTACAAGCGATCCTACTAGGCTTGGATGAGGTGTCCCACACTGGAGCTCACTCACTCGCTCGCTGCCCCAGGGGGGAAGAAGTACGCAAAGCTCTGGGCCAGCTGCTCGCTGTCCTCGATGAAGTCGTGGTGCAGCGGCCGGTCACTGGGCAGCACCCCGGCCTTGTCCAGCAGCGAGACGCCATCCACGACGATGTCCACGCAGCCCCCGAAACCTGCAACAGCGACAGAGAGCCACGAATAACCTCCCAGTGACTCACAGGCCGGATGCTTTGTATGAGAGTCCAACTTCAATGGCTGCCATGCATGAATATTAACTTGTGATAAACACACAGTGTCACAAGTAAATAAGAACATCTCTACTGCACAGATTTCCCTGTTTCTCCATTGGTCAATTGTTTAAACCATTTAAATCAGCATTCAAAAATAGGTACACAGAGAACATTGGAAACATCAAAATGGAGATGATTTGATCTTAAATCAGTCTGAGCCTATCACTAGTTATCTGTCTGGTAAGCCAGGTGGCCTGACTTTTACCTCTGCAGTTAGCATCTTCCATGCCAGTTACCCAGTACAGGGGTACCAGTCCATCACAGGGCAAACTAAGGATACACCAAGTCTAGATGCTAGATGCTTTTGGACTTTAGAAGGAAACAGAGGAACGTGTGAAGCTGATGTGATCCTGCAGATGTGAAGCTACAGTGTTACCTTCCAAGCCACAATGCCGTCCTCATTATCAGTCGGTCTTGACATCATCAGTAATAACTTTTTTGGCTTTGCACTCCTTGAACTAGAGAACAGATTAAACTGAACAACATACCCTGTTTGGGGCACTGGTCACCAACTGGTGCATTCAGACAGAAATTCAATGAACCCCTCCACCCCCACTTAACTAATTTTATCATTGTGAATCCCCCCCCAGCTTTGGGTTGGCAATATAATTTGGCCGGCTGGGAAAAATAGTTTGGGACCCCTGGTTTAGAGCAATAACAAAGAAATTATTTTATTAGCCTTTTTAAGCTAAGAGAATGAGAACATTTTTTGTAGTTTTCAGCTCATCTCTTTCATGGTGAGACTTGCACTGCATCCAATTAATATCTTAATAAATATCTCCATATTAATTTCTCACTCAAATCAAGGAATGTTCATCTGGTCCAAAATACACTTCCATCTGCTGAGTGGGAAGTGACATACTAGTTTATAATGACAAATGCCAGAATACAATGGTGACATTATTTATGCGCCAGTGGAGTCAGACTTGCAGCACTGAGATTTTCCTGTCGCAACGTTTCATGCAGGACTCACTGCGCACTGGATTTGCCATCCAAAGCCTGTGAATTATTACGAGGATAATCTCTGCTTAGCTGACAAAACATGTTTTGTCTCGTGATAAGTTTTGTAACAGCAACTGACCTCTTCACACTAAGAATGATGTGTAATATAAAATTTTAAAATACGCATTGTATATTATTACTACAACTTAGCATATTCAGTGTTCTTAGAAAGAGTATTAGTTATGCTCATCTTATTTGCTTTTAATTCCTCAAAGAAACCCTGATCAACAAAAGCAGTTGGGTATGATATATGCTAACAATTGAACAGCCTACGAAACAAAAAGAATCAGCGCTATCCTGAATTACTAAGAAGACGCTATAACATTTTGGCAATAATGACAAGTCTTAATATTGTACTGACTCATTCTTAGTCTTTGGACCCCATAATAACCTCAGTAGAATTAAGATATAGTAAACAAGTAAGACCTCTGTTCATTTATTATTTTTTTTGTGATGAAAACATTATTGAGCCCTATTGAAACGGCTGTTTTTAACCTTTGGTCTGTGTGTCTGTGTATTTGAATGATTTGTGCTGAAGGTCTTGATGCTGTCAGAAAAGACACTTATCACGGGTCCTACAGATAAACCGGCCAAGTCAAGGTATCAGCCAACTGAGATTCAGAATATTGGAGCATGAGAACATAACCAGTATTTTTCTGTAGGAAAAACGAAAGAGCTTGTAGGTCTTGGTTGGCCGGAGTATAAACCTGCTAAGGGGGCTTCCTCCAGTCCATCAGTTACCAGCTGCCTGTGTGGGTTTAAGTGTCACTGCATGACAGTGTGTGACAAATAGCTACAAGGTACCCAAAGGGTTTGTCGTGCATCACAGCATATAGATTACACACTCAGAGAGCCAGGCACCAGAGATGACTCAGACCCCACTTCTGAAACCGAAATCTGTCCATGATAAATACAATTGTAAGCGAAGGTATCCATCCATTTTCAGTGAACCACTTAATTACTTAATTAAGGGGCCAGGGACCCATCTGCTGAGAAGCACAGAGCTCAAAGCAGCAGTAATCCCAGAAAAGGCAGAGTTAAACTCCACATACGCATAACACGGGATGGGCTCCACGTCTTCAGCGGTAGGGGTGAGTCCTGCCCCCCTTCGATTTGCGTTACTGTTATGGATACTTCAGTTTCCCCCAGCACTCAAAGTGTGTGTGATCATGTGTACGTGCCCTGCGATAAACTGGCATCACAACCAGGGTGTCCCCTGCCTTGTGCCCTGTGATGGACTGGCATCCCATCCAGGGTGTCCCCTGCATTGTGCCCTGAGATGGACTGGCATCCCGTCCAGGGTGTCCCCTGCCTTGTGCCCTGTGATGGACTGGCATTCAGCCCAGGGTGTCCCCTGCCTTGTGCCCTGTGATGGACTGGCATCCCATCCAGGGTGTCCCCTGCATTGTGCCCAATATTTCCTGAGATAAGCCTCAAGGGCATTCTGACACTCTGCTCCCCAAGTGGTTGGAAACTATATATATTATTATAACAATCAAATGTAATTATCCATCCATCCATCCATCCACTGTCTGAACCCGCTCATCCTATTCATGGTCGCTGGGGGTCCACAGTCTATCCCGGCGGCTTAGGGGCACAAGGTGAGGAACAATCCAGGATGGGGTGGCAACCCACCCAAAGGTAATTATAGCAAAACTAATTCAATTCAACCAAAAGTCCAAAGGAACTGTCTGACAGCATCATTGGGCTTAAATGGTATTAAATGGACCTGCTCCAACCCTCCTGTTCTGTTGTTAAATGTCAAACGTCCTAATAGTGATGAATGACCCTTAATGAACTTCCACACACCAGTTTAAATCATGCCAAAGTATATAATGCAGCTGAATAAGATCTGGACTGTTACAACTCATCTCTAACTGGTGTCGTATCATTGCTAATAATTTACAATGTTGCAGTTGGAAAGCTCCCCTAAGCTTCATCAAAAGCCGGCATCCTCTTGTATAAAAGGCATCTCCTCTTCCATGTATAAATCAAAAATTTTGAAATGACCCTTCTCAAGCAATACATGGTATTCCACCAGCTACATTATCCAGTTCGTAAACTATTAAATCTGTTGACTGTAATAACCTCTCATTGTTTTTAAAATCCATCCATTTTTTATCCTTATCAGGACCATGAGAGGCAGATAAAATGTAGTTACATGCAAAATATGACATAATATTTAATATACAACAACAATGATAAACAGCATTGTTATTAATAATATACTGTATTTGTTTTAACGTTGAAGTTAAATATAAAATGGAAAAAGTACAACTTCTCTAACCAGGTTTATGGCAAAACATCCAGACGCTTCAGGGCTTCATGGCTTTTAAACAAAAGATAAAAATCTTGCTTATCCACTTCCTTTGCCTACGTGGTGTTAAAGGGCAAGGTTACAAACGCGTGCAATATCAGCAAATACGCCTCCACTTTTTCAATGGAGCCCTAATAACAGAAGAAAGCGACAAGAAACGATATGATATGTAACATTTAGTCTGGGTCAGAAAACGCATGTAGGAGTACATAAAATGTATTAGGAAAATATGATAGAAAAGAAGACATGTGACAAAATTCGGACTTGGAGGAACAGACAAACAGGGGACTAGTAGACAGCAGTGTTATATTGCGTGGGGGGAGGGGACATAACTTAATAATTTAAATAGGAACGATTTTTTTCCGGGGGGTGGGGTAATGAAGTCAAATTAAATATTGGGGGGTACCTGTACCCCCAGTTCTGCCGGTTCCGACGTCCCGAGGAACAGATAATAAGATTCCGCGATTATTATTATTATTATATGACCAGAAAAAAGCAAGTGCAACGATGTATCTATATAGTAAGTAAGGACGAAGATCTTTAGACAGGGTTAGGCTTTTGGTGGAGGAGTTCTTCATAGTTAGGTTTTGGTTTGTAGTAATAAATAAGAATATTCCCCACTCATAAATAAGAGGCTCGAATAGGGTAGAAATAAGATTCAATTCATAGATCTTGCTTTTCGCTTCGCAGAGGTTTTAATACTAATTATATTAATTGTACAAAATAAACTGCATGAATTACGAGCATAAACTCTTCGGAATCAAAGTCTGCCGGCAGTTTCGTAAATCTGTCCGCTCCGTGGATGTCAACGTTTAATGACGGCAGATTTGATAAACGGCGTGGCGGAGCAGCTTACCTACGGCCACCCGGGGTCTGGCGAAACTGCCGATGCCCACCTTCCGCTCCGCCCGAAGCAGCGAGGACAACACGGCGTCCAGCCTTCCGTCCAAATGCACGTCCTGCCCGGGCGCTCGGTACCAGTACGCCAGCAGGACCGCGATAATGGACAGCACGGTGCCGCACTTCATAAGGTAAAAGCTGCCGATTGCTTCCGTGGCCATTGCCGGGATTGGGGAGGATAGGGGGTCTGGCCACAAACACGCAAAAAGGCAACTAGCAGTAGAGATTTATGGTGGACGGTGAACGCCGTCTGGCCATCTGGATGTGATACGCTGGGAAGCCAGCGAGGGAGTGGGAGCGACAACAAAGCGGAAGTTGCCTCTGTGAGCGTTTGCGGACTAAAGGCTTTATGCCTTAGGAAAGCGGGACCGAACAGGCGCATCTGCGACGAGGCGCACGCATCCCGAGACGTTTCTCACATATATTTAACATTCAATAGCATTAACGCCGAGAGTATTCGGCATCGATGAGATTATCAGTCCTAAGTAGTCATTCGGACTAGTAATGTGTGCATTATGCCAACGTTTCATAAAGGCATGTAAAAGCGGGGTAATAAAATGAAACTCAGTCAGCCGAATAACGATCATGTTTGCGTTATATCTGGCGATATTTAAAGTGCAAATTAGTCGGTAAGACTTCGTTTAAGTAATTGTAACTTTTTTTTTGTTATAATGGACGTTAGAATGGATTTACAATTAACTCATTGTAGCTCTATTCTTCAAGCTAGAAATATGATTTAAAACAGTTTCATCAAAACCCATTTAAGGTAAAAGTAGGTGTAGTCCTCTAACTTGATGATGGTTAACACCTTACGATATTACTGTCAATGCTTCACATGTCCGGAAACCCGTGCGCATGCGTGCGCTTCAGGTTCTATGCGCTAATAATGTATGGCGACACTCGGATTAAGTGCCTCGGGGCCACTGTATTGTCAAAGGTGGTGACCTACAAAAATAAACAATCAAATTATTAAAAACAGACTACGTTTGTGTTCTTTATCACTCTCTCCGTTTCAAACACCAGAACAGGTATCAGCAGATTAACCAGAATCCAGAAATCTTCTGGTTACTCATTTCCATGGATGCAGAAGTTGCACATTGTAAAATCTGTTAGGTTGAATCGTACCAGGTAATTCAAAGGACGGACGGTGTCAGTCCATTACATACAAACAGGCAACTTTACACTATTCAGATGGCATATGTGTTTAGACATGGACCACAAGCCAAATATATTTTTGATTCATTCTTGTTTTATAATGCAAGACAGTCTATGTAGAAGCACACCCTATGGGATGATCTTTTACACACTACTAAATAATTGTATTTCCTTTGAGATCTAATTTACCCTAAAATTGGATTTTATTATACATTTGTTTTAAATACCCTAAATCGTATAGACCTTCACAGATGAGCCCCACATGAAAATAAATATTTATATATGCAAAGCAGTAGACATACAAGAACTGTATTTTTTTCCTGCATGGGTCACTACTCTTAAAAGCGGGGAATACAAGCAGGTGTAGGGTAATATTTTTTAAGGATCACCACAACTTGTGACATAGCAATTAAGATCTTGGCTACAGATGTCAGTTCTGCCACAGCATGAACGCTCTTGATCATGCATAGCATTTCTAAAGAAAATACACTGTTCCTTTAAAAGGCATCACTTGTACGCCTGATGCCCCAAACCCACATGGCATCAGAATTGACCGCTGATGGTTTGACAGTCAACGTCTCATGTCAAACTCAAGAACAACCCTGTGGCTTGGGAATAAGCTTATTTCATTCAAAACTTGTGTTTTAAGGACATTTTCTGTCTACACAAGCTCTCTTAAAGGTGAATTATTCATATCAACAAGGTAGTGAGGGCATGACTGCTCACATAGGTTTCGGATTTCCAGTTTGAGCAATATGCAACCTCACTGCATTAAAGAAGTCGAACCCAGTTTTAAACCTTTAACTCTTTGTCCTTGTGTGGACACTTGATTGTGTAGATTATGGATACTCCAATTCCATGACAAAACATTCAACATGAATTTCATCTTAAATGAAAGATACTGTAAGTGTTTTACAGAGACTGAGAGGTTAGTAGTTGACCTAACATAATATACCTGGGAAACATGGACATAAAATACTTCTTTTCATTGAGATACTTGAAATCATTTCTCAAAGTATGACAGATAAAAATCAAAGCTGTCACAGTCCACATAACACTGCAGATGAAAGATGTTAAATCTTAAGTCAGACCTAAACACAAGATTATATTACATGTCACTTCTGCTGGTTTATTATATCGTTTTTCTTAAAAGAACATCAATTTTCCTCCAAATCTACGGGGGGGAGAAAGAATAAATTAAGTATTTGGTCAGCTTATTGTCTTTTAATTTTCTCATAGCAAAATACAAAACATAGCAAGGTATAAAAAACAAACAAAAAAGGTTAAGTATTATACAAAAACTTTAACATTACCTCTGAATGGTAAGCATTACCTGACCAAATACTTCAGATGTGTACATCCACAAACACTAAAACAAGCAAGCTTCACTTCAAACCACTTGCAAAATTTTACAGTGCATGCCTTAGTTTTTATTCTATACAAAACATTTCTCCGTGACCAAATTCAACTTTAAATAGATATTGTCTATCTGCAGTAAAATTCTACTTTAAAAATCACGTTGCATTTAGCAATAAAAAGGATGGCTGTCCTTGCATCAGACCTGTTTGTGAACAAACTGAATATTTTGCATCGTGCCTCCTCATCTTATAAAATTAAAATGGAACTATACTGGATAATTGAAGGAACTTATGTTGCTGGGAAAGTTACAGCTCCCAGTTCAAGGGGGTATTTGAACTGGCGGGATAAAACATCCAGTTTCCATCAGCAATGCAACTACTGGGGCGAAGAGCCGCAAGCACCAATCGGCTGCCTTATAGGGACGTGTCCCACCACCAATCGGCTGCCTTATAGGGACGTGTCCCACCCGCAGGCTAACCATGCATTCAAGTGCTGAATGTACACAGGACTTTTCAATAAGTCCCACTGATGAACCATCTGGTCCAGTAGAATTTTTTTTTAGTTTCTGAACCACTTCCATGAGGAAGCAGTAACTGACCAGTATGAAGCAACTCTGTCTTGTAATGTGTTAATACCTTTTGGTAAGAGAATACTCCAACCACTGAATTCTTTTCCCAGTTTTCCTGCATTGACGGAGTGATCATTTACAGGACTGATCTCAGGGTGAGCTGATCACATCTTAAAGTATCTTCCAGACAGTGATTTTTAGTGTAACCCAGAATGCAATTTCACAATGCTATTTAAGTATACTAAAATATAATAAATAAAACAAATATGTACACTTGTTAAAAGGCCCAGCAAATCTATGATGGTTCAGTCGTAGATCACGAAGAATTAACACGTAAATGACAAAATTTAAAGCGCCTTGTAAACACAATAAAACGAAAGACTATCCTTCACAAAAAAGCACTGATGCAAGTTAACTTGAATGTTAATGTTATATATCAATAACTCAAGAAATAACTAAAAAAAAAAACTGCCCCCATTCTGCCCCTTGACAAAACTGCATTATTTTTTCCATTTTTGAGCAAACAAAATGTGCCCTGTTTTCAAAAGGAATGTTGTGCCGTCAACTATTAAAAATATTTACACATTAAAAAAATGACTAAGCATGTCAAAACTGCTACATTACCTCATTCACCGCTCCTCAGAAATGAGCACAGTACTAAGCATTAGAGGAGTGGTCATCATTAATAACGTGATTAAAAAAGCTCAGTTACTCGAAGACTTAGAAGGATGTAATCAGTGCCTGTACTTTAAGCCTCCCACAAAATGTTACGCTTTGGGAAGACGGCAGGGTTGGCATCACCAGAGAGCGAATCCTCTTTCACGCCCTGCCTGGTCGAGAGACAAACCAGGCAGATCCCTCCATTCTCCACAGCAGGCTCTTCAACTCAGAAAGGTTGTTTAAAACCTTTGAAATGAACCGTGAAACACACAAGCTGGGAAGAAAAACCCCTTTTATTGTAAGCTGTGGCTTTGCTCTTACAGCCTAACAAAAAGAAATTAAGCTTTTTTCTTTTAAAGTTAGACTTTGAATAATCAGCTTTGCTCATTAGGATAGTAGCATCTCTATGACTACGAATACAACTGACATGCTTGTAAAAGGAGTGCTTTTTTCTTTTTTTTAATCTCTGGGAGTGCCGTGTGACACACCGGTAAAGACTAAACAGATTCAAAATTGGAGTTTAGTAAAAACCACATTTTAAAGATAAAACACGGAACCCTGAAAGTCATTTAAACAAAAATAATAATGATAATAATAATAAAAAAAAAAAACCCAAAACATTCCACCCTGGACAAATGCTGAGGTTCCTGACATTAAAACATCTTAAAGCATGAGCTTGAAATCAAGGGAGGCGGCGCTACAGAGTCAACTGATAAAGCTTAGAACAGAATCCCCAGGCACTTCTCAGCCGTGGAATGTATCTTTAAAATGACATCTCTATGATTATATATATATATATAAAAAAGGGTTTATGAATGGATGCCTGCAGTGGCGGGGGCTGTCGGTCCAGTGTCCCGCTCTCCCTTCTTGCCAACGCTTCAGTAATATCCTGGATGGTACTGCTGACTCCATGGCTTCTGGTTCCAGAACTGTGGATTAAAAATGAAGGGGTGGAGTGTGTGTGTGTGTGTTGGGGGGGGGGTCTCATATTAGTCAGTATTCTAACACAGTGTCTCTCAAACCAATCCTCAGGAACCCCTGGACAGTCAACTGGGACCTAGGTGGAAACAAAAACGTGGACTGTCTGGGGTTCCCGGAGAACCGGGTTTAGAAACACTGTTTTAGCGTGCAGACACTGTTCCTCGACAGATACCATGAGTCTAAGCATTTTTACTACATCTTACTGCTTACATCACTTTGGAAACTTCAAGTTCAGATGCTATAGCAGATAAAAGTAAAACTGAATGGTAAATAGATCTATCAAACAGGATAACAGATCATTCACCCCAGGTCATGAACGAATAAAACAGCCCAGGCACACTCCGGGCAAGGATCGGTACCGGATCATACGTACCCCTTGTTGCCAGCTCTGGTTGAAAGCCTGAGCTTTATTCATGCCGAAGTTTCCATTCTTGAAGCCACGGTTATTGCCCCCCCTGCCCCTAAACTTCTAGGAAAAATACAAAACTCATGAAGTCTCTCCGAGCGCTCAGGCTCTGTTCAATATAAAACAAATGTCTGCATTAAATATCTGGTCTTACCCTGGTTATTACTATACACAGGGATCCAGTCCTCCTTTCAGAGTGTGGCATACAGTAATGTGCGAGTCTTTAGGCATTCAAAGAAAATATTTAAATGATCTTCATGTTTGTGCAGGACTTTTTATCTGTCAAAGTGCGTCAGCTTAGCTATTTCAAAACCTCTCCTAAAATCACACCAGTATATGCAGCGACTGTCCAACACACGTAGTTTTTGACTTGACCAATACCCAAGCTTGTATAGCTAATCAGCACCTCATTGACTTAATGAAGTCCAACAAGACACCAGTAACTTTTTGGAGAACAGAAAAAATCCTTATTTTTACTGTTAATTTGTATATGTTCATAGATTTAATTGCGTTTGAGGAAATATAAGCCAACTACAGTCAAACATTTTCCTTGACTTTTGAACAGTACTGTTTAGAGCCATTGCTCATGAGTTATACCAGGCAATTTTCCATACATCTCAATTCCATACTTCAACCAAAATATGCTGAAGAGACCAGCTTATACCACAGTAAAGCCAAAACAGAGCATTGTTTACAGAACAATGAAACCTGTCCTGTAACTTTCTCTATGGGGAGGGAGAGGTAAGAGTAGCAAACCAGTTCACACCCAGATTTAACCAGCATGTCCCTGTGAACGTACCTGGCTGAAGTTTCCACGGTTGGCTCCGCCCCCACGGCTCAAGTTGCCCCTCTGCATGGCCCCTCCCCTGTTCCCCATGTTGCCCCGCCCAGGTGCACCCCTGGGAGCCCCACCCTGGTTTGGCATGCCACCACTGCTGCGGTTGAAATTGCCACGGTTGGAGAAGCCCCCCCGGAATGCTGGAGGGGGCAGGAATCCCCTGGGGGGCCTGCTGAAACCACCCCGCGGTCCAGGGACTGTGGACACAATAGGTCACTTTTATTAGTTATGAGAGAAACAAGCGACGGCATTCTTGACCAAAAGATTAAATGTGTCACGAGTCATTAAACCCTCCTTCAAAGTCTGCGGCACTGTACCATTCACACTGTACCACATTCACACTGTACCATTCACACTGTACAACATTTACACTGGAGCCAACTCCACCATGGAAAACCACAAGAAGCTCCTGACCAATCAGATCTTTCGAGGTTACGGCACCATGGGAAGCTGCAGGTGGCACCTACCTCCTCGGAAGTTGCCCCGGTTTTGGAATCCGCCCCTGCCACCCCTTGGGCCGAGGCCACCGCCTCTGCTGAACTGGTTCTTGCCCCCTCGGCCTCGACTGCCCCCCCTCTTAGTGGGCGCCCCGCCTGGGTTGGGCTTTTTCTCGGGGGGGAGGGCATTCTTGCTCTCCTCCTTGTACTGCTCCAGCAGCTTCACGGCCTCGTCCTTCTGCAGCTCCACGTAGATCACCTTGTTGAAACACTCGCCCTCCTCTGGCAACGTGAAGATCCCTTTGAAGATCAGAGGGCGTGTGTGAATGTTTAAATAACAATACACCCCCACTCACCCATCACATTCCTTTGCAATAAAAGTCGACATTTAAGGATTTAAATCCAAAGTCAAAGTCAGTCCTTTTCACAGACTCAGGCTGTTCAGCTGCCCAAACTGTCTGAAGGAATAAGGCAAGGAGAAGCCAACACTGAGATGGCTTCAAGGTTTCCAGAAGTTTGCTTTGATTTAAGGTTCTTTAGACAAAGATCCAGGAGGACAGCATCCCTACCTTTCATTTTGAGGACTGCCTGTTCTGGGACGTCTTTGCCATCTGTCTCTGTCTTTTTCTGCGTCCGGTCCTTATAATCCTCGTCTGTGGGACACACCACCACCGCCTTGCGCTGGAACCCGGCGAAGAGGCACATTTTCCTTCTCTGGGCTGGAGCTGACACGTTGGTCTGGGAAGAAGAATCAAGGGCACCATCATGCTAATGAGCTGCTCTTTTAAAAAAACAAACTGATGCAAATAGATTGGTCTATGTTACTCCACTTCACAGTAACTGAATTCTGAAAATATGCAGGTTTAGGGCTAAGCAGCTACACAGTGTCTACTGTGTAAAAACACCACATCGATAATCTTTCACGGTGCTTATTTTACCGGTAAGGGGCATTGCAGGTACAGGTCTGCTCTGAAATTCCACATAATGAAAGTATCATTCATGTGATTTTGTCTTTGCGACTCCAGAACCAGCAGCAGGAACTATGGAGTCTGGCAGTGACCTTTTTTACTTACTATAAAAGTTGACAAGTACACAGGATTAAAAATTGATGCAAGTGTTATGAATATGAACGGACACCTTTGGGATCACCATTACATGCAATATTGCTTATTACATAAGTTGTCCTGTTCACTATTTTCTGAGAACTTCCAAAATGTATGGAACGACATCTTCTGTATTACCACTGAGAATCAGACACATATTGAACTGCATTATTGTAACAGAACAATTAAAACACGGCTTCCTCAAGGACAGCCATAGGACGAAAAATAATATCTTCTGTCAGTAGGACAATCAATGTGAGGTAAAAATAATCTGTCAGTAAGACTTCCTTCCTTCACAACCCTTGGTAGTTGGCAGAAGGCTCTGCTGACGAATTAATTTGGCTTGAATTAATTTTACCTGCATTATCATTAAAGTAGTACTTCAACCGAGAGATGTATGCAAGAAACTATTTAAAAATGTCACAGATGAGGTAATACCATGTGTAAAACACATGGGGGGATTAAACATTTACCTGGTCAAGTATGTAGTTCCTTTTCTTGCGAGCCGCAATCTCGATGAACTTGCCAAGAAAGAGAGGAGCACGCTGGGAGACGGCCTGCAGCTTGGTGGTGTCCTTCATCTGTCGCTTCAAGCTAGCAATCTGCATGCAAAATCAAGCTCGCTGAATAGCTGTCCTTCCAAAAAGGGCAGCATTCAAAGGATTCAAATTCCCATAAGGATATTTATTACAGTTTTGAAAATTACTAAATATTTTAATTTGAATACAACACATTTGAATTTGTTTCTAAAGTTATGCTGACCGTCTCAGTTCACGTCGTACCCTCTTCTTGCCATACCATAGTAGACTAAAGCTACAGATTGGGCACCAAAAAAATTGCCATTTTCAAAATTCTATGCATTGTCCTACTATAACCTTGAACAAGCTACCTACCCTGAACTGTTTCTGTAGAAAATGTCGTGCACGCATGGATATTGTACAAGTAAACACACTTGGTAGGAAACAAACAATACCATCATTTTCTCCAGGATGGTGTTGGTGCCCAGGATGTTGTACTTTCCGGGGTTCTCCTCTGTGTGCTTGGTGACCCAGGTGGTCTTCCCTACCCCTGGCAGACCCACCATAACTATAACCTGCAAAGGCACCGGAGCGGAGATGAGCACTCGAGCCATGAAATCAGCTGAAAGCAGCCACTGTCAGAACCCTGCGTCCGGCTTCACCCGTCTACCAGTGAAATCACTCCTATCTGACCCCATCTGGGATTCAGACCAAGGACCATCTGATCACAGGCACAGCACTTCAGCCGGCAGAGCCACACCCTGCGTCCGGATACTAAAACAGGTTTTTAAACTGCTTCCCTCAATTTCACCCATTTACTGAGATTAATCATTTATATTTTGGAAAACTTCAGTTCATCTTCAGACATTCGGGGGAAAACTCAAGTCAATGGTGGTCAAAATACACACAGTCCAAAGCTTCTATGTGACTGAATGAATTCTGGGCTTGACATAGATGTGTGACCTCCGCAGCCTCCTCACCTCACATTCCTCCTTGCTGTCGGGCCCCTTGGGCCCCCGCACTCGCTCCTCCACTGCGATCTGCTGTAGAAAGGTGAAGCCCTCCATTGGAGGGTAGTATGGAGTCTCCCTCTGGCCGAAGTTGAACTCCACGGCGCAGTTGTGGCAGAGGACGTGGGGGAAGAGGGGTCGCCCAGCCAGGGAGGCCTTGCTGACCCGGAAGGCCACGCCCAGGTCCTTGCCGTTTTTGGAGTAGGACAACTCAACCTCGTCTTTCTCAAAGTTCTGAAACACACCCGACAGGCATCCATGAGATCTATTCCAAAAGCTCTTAAAGAGTAATGAGGGTCGGGCAGGTAAGGAAGCCGGCGAGGAAGGCTGACCGCAAAGCAGCCGATGACGTCATTCTCGTCATAGCTGTCCGAATAGTCTTCAGTCACACAGTTGGTGGTTTTCTTCCCTTTCACTGAATAAGCATAGGAGTGCTCCTGTTCACCTTAATCACAAACACAACCAACGATGTTACTAAGCCTGTATCACAAATGATTTAGACACATCATTTAACTCTGTCTTTGGACTGCAGCAGGAAACTGGAGCGGCTAGAGGAAACCCACATCAGAACATGCGAGCACGAACACGCACACACACGCGCACGCACAGCTACCCCCTAAGCCTTCTTATTGCCTGTTCTCCTCAATTCAGTTTAAAGCCAAGTCCTTTGCTGACAAGTTAATAGCAATTTGTTTATTGATGTAATACTAGGAATTTTCGCCTGGCTTAGACCTGCGTGTCATCAAAAACCATCAATCACCGCCAAACCGAACACCATGTAGCACCAGACCTTAGTTTCAGCTTACCCAAGAATACCAACACAAATGCATCATCATAAAACTAACAAAGATATTACTTTTATAAAATATCCCCACTATCCGAAGGACGAGAAGCTGGAAAATGAATGCATATCATAGGCATGTGTACTACATCAGTGTTTTTCCACCCAGTCCTCATGGATCACCAGACAGTTTGCATGTTTTGCTCCCTCCCAGCTCCAAGCACTGTGCAGGCATTTGTTAACGAAAGAGCGTTTATAAAGTCATGTAGTCAGTCTCCTTTCAAAAGAAACACAAATCTACAAAACCTGACAACACTCACCGAGGAGAAGACTGCTGTTGGCTAAAGACCAACCCACCAGGACGTCATGGATGTCGATACCCTTGCTGGAGATGTGCTTCACCGCTATCTTTTCAATGATCTGTGCAAGCAAACAGGGACAGATCTGAAGGGTGCGGAGGAGAGCAGAGATGCACATGGGGGGGCAAACAGGGACAGATCTGAAGGGTGCGGAGGAGCACGTACCTTCATCTCGAAGCAGGCCTTGCCATTGGACACGCCGTATGTGACCTTGCCCCCAGCCCACAGGTAAGCAAAACTCTCCATGGTGAGAGAAGAGGCACTGTAACGGTCACGTGACACTTTGAAGTGCAGGTCACTGTTGTCTGGATATAAAATTACAAATGCTTCAATTAAATGGATGATTTATATGGTTGGCTCTGCATTTTGAGTTTAAAACAACATTAAAAGGCACAGTAGCGTAAACATAGCCAAATAAAAGCATTTTGGTAGACATCGCTTCAATCACATACAACATACAGCTAAGGGTCAACCAGTCCCTGGAGCCATTGGCGGTAAAGGGCTTTGCTCGAGGGTTCAATGGCAAAAATCATTCCTCTGGCCACAGGATTTGAACCCGCGACCTTCTGATCACAGACACAGAGACCATACCTGCAGATCCACACTGTTTTTAAAGCTCAGATTGTAAAAACCATCTCTAGAAAAACAAAGGTGTTTGCTAAGGTGCCATAATTTAACTGGAGTAAAATTCCGGTGCTCCATCTGTGCAGTTCCACTGCAGTACCTCCGGCTCAGCGGAGATGTTCCTCAGCCCTCAGAACCCTGCTGCTCCTGCCTCAGAGATTCACATTCCTTGTCACTGCACTCTCTCTCATTCTGCGAATCATCTGGCTCCATATGGGGAAAGACTGCCAGCTGTTGGGCAGTGAACCTTCACCAGCGGAAACCAGGTCGCTCACATGTGTCTGACAGGCTTAATGTAATTGCATGTTCCAGGCAGCAGATGAACAAACCCCAGCTGGGTCCCCTCCTCCCCTGGCAGAGAGCAGCCAATTTAACGCATTCTCCACCTCCTCTCCCGTCTCGTTAACAGTGACCTGTCTACATCCTCTATGACGAATCGCTAGTAGCAACACCTCATACTGCCAAGACGCACCAACAATCTTGACAGGATAAAAGAAAGCGTGCATTAACAGTCCCAAAACCAAATACCTAACTCACCAGCATACGATCAATTTCATCTGCAACTTAGAAAACTCACACGTGTCGAGACAGACCGTGGTGTCGTCGAACTCTTCGTCCTCTTCCTCCAGGGGGGGCTGTGGAGACTTAGCCCTAAAAGAGAACATGGGAACATGCAGGTCAGCTCCAAAACAGGCTTCCAAATTCAGGGCACAGCCACAAGCACCATGGACGCGAAACCTTCAGGCTACTTCCACCAAGAGACCGGAAGAACAAAAAAAAAATTATAAATAAGTCAATGAATTAAAATGGAGGACAGTCCAAGGCAAAGAATGCAGCTTCTCCTCAGGCAGCCCCTTAAAAATGAATATGCCATCTGTGGAAGTATTTTAAGGAGTTTTATTAAAAAGCCAGCCCTAAGGAGACAGGGAATCCGAGAAAGGTTCCTCCTCCTCAGATGTACAGTTAGCTCAGACGCATGCTGTTCAGAGATAAATATATCTACACAGGGGGTGCATTCTAGTAAAAGGTCAAGACGCAAGCGAAGGACTTTTCAGTTAATCGTGTTGGTAGCAGAGCGTCAAAACAAAGCGAAGCCAGTCAAAATCGATAAACAATGAACCAGCTTTGGTTTCTGTTTTGTGAAGAACGCTTGCTACCAACAATTTAGGGTAGAAGAATTACACAACCGACCGTGCTCATTTTAAAGAATCTTGATGACCAATAGCTACAGGATAACTTCTGGCCATTATACACAGCTTTGGTCGAGAAGGAATGCATCTAGAGGTACTAAAATATTTAATACTGATGTCCAGCACCACCCATTTGAACATTTGAAACCGTAAAGGAAACATTTTAATGTGTCAGTTGAGCAATAATTCTCAATGACACAAACTTTCCTGGCCGTTTTTTGCAAATCCCATGCACCAACTACCGCATGGACTGGGGAGACTGGGACCTCGTCCTGGAACCAGGCCTGGGCTGGGAGCTTGAAGGTCAGCACCTGGGGGCCTGGCTACAGCAATACATACAAATGTAATCAGCTGGCACATTCCCTTTTTATCCAGCACATATATTGACAAAGGCTGCATTTTCAGTCCTGGTCAACAGCTACAGCTGTTTAAGCCCCATGTAGGATTATGAACAACTAGTCACATCAAACACCATCTTTATTCTTAGAAAATGAATAAACATAATTTCTCATCAGTTCTCTCTTTTACTTCGCAAAAGGAGTATAAAATATTTATGCCAAATGACAATATCTAAAACAGCTATGCATGACCACGTGATGCAGTCGCTTTAAAATATTTTTGTTTTTAATAAGTCACAGCTCTGCTAATCTGTCGCCTCACTTTTAGCATCTATCAGCCCATAAATGGACCAAATTAACCAGCATGTGTATTTTAAACCCCGAGGTATATTTCACTCCTAGCTTTGGCTGAGTCTGCTGGTCGTCTCCATGCTCCGAAAGACCCGTCATACTGGTATTTGTACCATTATTCCTACATTACCCGCCCCGATAGACCCGCCATACTGGTATTTGTACCATTATTCCTACATTACCCGCTCCGAAAGACCCGCCATACTGGTATTTGTACCATTATTCCTACAGTACCCGCTCCGAAAGACCCGCCATACTGGTATTTGTACCATTATTCCTACAGTACCCGCTCCGAAAAACCCGCCATACTGGTATTTGTACCATTATTCCTACATTACCCGCTCCGAAAGACCCGCCATACTGGTATTTGTACCATTATTCCTACATTACCCGCTCCGAAAGACCCGCCATACTGGTATTTGTACCATTATTCCTACATTACCCGCTCCGAAAGACCCGCCATACTGGTATTTGTACCATTATTCCTACATTACCCGCTCCAAAAGACCCGCCATACTGGTATTTGTACCATTATTCCTACATTACCCGCTCCGAAAGACCCGTCATACTGGTATTTGTACCATTATTCCTACAGTACCCCAGCACACCACAAGACCAGGAAAAATTGCCAAATCTATACGTTTTTGAAAAGACTAGCCTGCTTTGCAATGAGTACTGATGTCTCTATACGGCTATAGAACCATTAAGCGTAAAAGTGTACCAAATAATCCAGCACTAAACTGACAGATGGATATGCCCAGGGAAGCCTCAAGCATCCTCACTGACTCATCGGCTGAGGTCACCGACCAGTAGGGTATGAATGCGACAGCGCGGAGCTGAAGCTGGGAAAAAAAACAACAAAAAACAAACACTGAAGCCAGCACCAGCCTTCACTATTCATTTGCAAACAAACCTTCCACAGCCTTTTGGCATAATTTTCTCCAATACAAAAAGTGTCACTTAAAGCCACTATCATCTGATAACCCTACAGCAAGATCTACATACAGGCGTGCAATGCAGCAGTGAGTAGAAGCACACAGAGGCCACTGAAACTGCTCTCAATTCCCGATGGTCCCTATTTAAAGTCATAGCCAAAGGAAAAGAGGTAACCAACACAAACGTTCCTTTTACCGAGAACCACTTTTTCGATTAAAGTACTACTTAAAATGCATTTCCTACTGAGAATGTGCAGTAGAATTAACTTCAGGATGATGCCTGTGTTTACAGTGACAGAGGGGCAGATTGAGATGTTTTCCTTTTATTTCAAATGAAGATAAATAAGCCTGTAGAATTTTAGAAATGTATACCTTTGCATAAAATTGACCTTTATGGCCATTTAAAGTCTCAACATTACATTAAAAAACAACTATGTTTCATTCAACAAAGCTGTTGTAACAGACCAATAAACATCACTGTAACAGACATGCATACAGATTACACATTTGACAAAAATTACTTGGTACCCAGGCTTGATGAAAGTATATGTTTTTGACATACTGTAAACAAGCGAAACACTTTTTAAAATACCGTTTTATCAGCTCTGCATTAATATACAGTACTGTGCAAAAGTCTTAGTCAAAAAAAAATGTTTCAAGCTATTTATCTGGGTAGTAAAAGCTATTTATCTGGGTAGTAAGTGCACATTTGCTCAGAATAAAAACCACAATTTAACATTAGAACATATTTGAATTAAGAGTAACATAATAAAAACAAATTTTTCTTCTGTTCTCCAAAAAGTCAGTGGAATCCTGTTGGATGGCTAGATGAACACCGATTTGGTTTCCAAACCTCTCCTCAGGGGCACCTCAGTCGTTCCATGTATTTGTCAAATTTCACCACCAGCTCACTTAATTAACTTAATTAGTTAAAAAAAAAAAAACAAACAAAATCAATGGGATATTGATTAGCTATTCGAGGTGTGTTAGTGGCCAAGCCAAAAAATACATGAGTGTACTAGACGGTTTCTGCGAATACTGGGGTGATTTTAGCAGAAGTTCTGAAATGACTAAGCTAACATTTTGACAGGAATAACAACATTTACAACAGTTTTAAATCAGCATAAAGATCATTTAAACATTTTCTTTGGCTGCCTAAAGCTTAGCTTGTGCACAGTACTGCATATGGCATATTTGTTGGATGACATGATGTTGAACACCAATCTATTGGCAGGGAGATTATATGGGGTCATTTGAAGAATAACCAATCATAGCTGGACACATCACAAATTTGACTTCTTACAAAAAAGCCACAGCAACCATGAACACTTGAAGTAACACACTTGGAACAGTAACAAAAAACAGCAGCTGTTGAATGAAAATATTCCTGCCAAATAGAATAGACTTTAACACACACGCAAGGGGCATCACACAGAACAACAGGGATGGATAGAAATTGGCTGTAAACACAAAAGAGAGGGTCTGAAAAAACAAAACGCCAAACTGCAAGGAGGAGGAAACTGTCACCTTTGGCTGATGAAAATTAAATCATCCGAACACACGCACTTTAAATCAAGCACGTCCAACATCACAGTCCCACTAGCCGACATGAACACCCCCCCCAAACCAGCACACTCCTCACACAGAAATCGCACACGTCCTCCCTGCCACAGCCTAACCCTGACACACTAAACGCCCACGTCGAAAGCTCACCTACCACTCACATCGGTGACCTGAAAGGCTCACGCTGCACCGCTTAATCCTAGCAACTGCGGTCTGATATTATAAAATTAAAATGTGTGTTTCTTTGCACTTTTCAAAAGAAGTCCTGGCAAACTGGCAAGATAAGAAGCATTGGCGCTCTTAATATGCCAATACGGTTTGGTGAGAAGCCTCTGGCAGTGGCACTTCAGGGACACCAAAGGCCAGACTGTCCCATCCTTACCGGCTGTATTTGCTTTCTTCAATAAATTCAAAGTAGCCCCTTCCATGTTCCTCTCGGCGTCTCTTAACACCCTTCTTATTCTTCTGTTCAGCTTTCTTGTCTTTGTCCGCATCCCCTTTGGAAATAAAACAAAGATAATCAGGTGTTCCTCCATGATGGACCCCCTTCTTTAACATGGTGGTCCACACAGTGGCTGAATGGGGTCTGATGAGTCTCACCCATTGAGTTACAATGCATGGTTGACTGGAAGATTACACAAAACGTCTGAACAGAATGGTTGTCTCTCGCTCATATATATAATTTTTTTTTGCATAAACAAAAAGAAAGAGCACTTGATCATATCCATGCTGGTCTGGGTGCATCTGCAGAGGAAGAGTAAAATCCCATAATATTCACAGTGTTAAGATGGTTCTTACTACGCCGGCGGTATGTAATAGGTTCTCAGTCCTTATATACGCCGTGCGTGAAGCAACACACATTTTTTTGCCCTCCCTCCTATGATCTGAATGAAGGTCAATGTCACTACACACCTCAAGGCACCTCTGAGCATCTGTCTGCACACAAGATCTCCAAAGCAATGATGGGCTGCATTCACTACACGACACCCACCCAACACCCCCAAATGGCACCGTTAATTCACGAGGAAAGCAAGACGGATCCTCCTGACAAGGAGCAACGCAAAAATAGACAGGAGAGAAATGTGCAAATAAATGACCGATTTAAATAAAACAACTTAAAAATCCTATCGATCATAAAATACCCAGTATAACCGATATGGACGCTCGCCATCCGAAACAATGGAGTCAACATGCCGCCTGGTCGCGCTAAGAGGACACACCATGTCACTGCTGTTCACGACAAAATATAGGCATGTAACCGCACAGGGACCCGGGCCAAACGCCCGCTGCCACACGTCAGATCACGTACGGTATCCTCTTCGGAAATTAACCAAGCTTCCTCAAATCCAGCATCGAGACTACGGAGAAAAAACACACCACCACATCTGAATCTGCCGCCCCCCCGAAGCACAGACTGGCGATTCACCAGCCAGATCAAACCACAAAAACACGTTTAAAGCGGCGACTCACCCTCCGCCGACTGCGATCCCAGCGCGCCGTCGTCCTCCTCAAATTTATCCATTTCCTCGTCGTCTTTCAGGATCGCATCGTCGTCTTCGTCATATTTATCCATCTCCACACCGGCATCTTCCTCCTCCTCCTCTTCCCCCATCTCGTCGTCCTGCTGCCCGCTGGCCCCGGCGTCGCCGGCCCCGGCCGGAGCGCTGTCATCGGGATCCACCTCACCGCCGTCCCCATCCTCTTCCTCGTCGGCCTCCATGCTCTCTCCCACCAGATCATCCTCTAGGTCCTCCTCGCCCATGTCATTTAGGCCACCCGCTTCGTCGCAGCCGCCCTCTGCGCCATTTTCCTCCGACTCCGGTCCGGTAAAGGAGCCTCCGGCTTGGGCCTCCAGATCAAGAGCGGCCTGCAGCCGGTCCATCAGCTCGGCCTTAAGCCCCTTGTCTGAAAGCTGCCGCTTCTTAAGCTCGTCCTTCAGCTCGTTTACCTTCAGCTTTTTCACGTTGATCGAACTCATGTTTACGGCTTTACCTTGATTAGATATTCTCCGTAATAACAGTAAATGTCTGAATCCCAACAATTCTTAAAATTCAGAAATCAGAGACGGGGGGAAAGGTCCGTCGCCAGACGATGCAGCTGAAGACAAGCACAGAGAGCCGCTTAGAAATGTTACTGCGCCAAAACAATGCCTCCCCTGCGCGTTTCTTTCTCTCGACGGCTGGCAACAGCACAGTTGCGAAACCGCCAGTTGCAAGTAATATACCGCTACCGTAAGTCACAGAAAAGCAGCGAACTCCCGGGTTCGCGATACCGTAATACTACATAAATAGGGAACATGGATTTCACATACAAATTACGCATTCATGATTCATCAATCCATCTTCCAACCGCTTATCAGAGTAAAGTTAGCGGGACTTAAATTATCATCTGAAAAACAGACTTACTGAATGTATAGCTTATTTATTTATTTAACATAATGCGAGCTACTGTAAATATAAATGTTGTAAATAGCATGCAAGTTCACTAGAACATAAAAAATTAAACGAGGCATTTGCGATACATTCCTTAATTTAATATTCATATTTGTAAAGGGCAACATAAATTCGTTGTTGTTGAAATACGAAGGGATATGAGTAATTAAAATGGTTAAAATTGTAATAAGCATATTGCATACATTCAGTACATTAATTTGCAGGAAAAACATAATAATTGCAATAATTTTCAGGAAGGAGGAGGCAATTCCTGTTTAAAAACATAGATGAGAGCTAAAGTCATGATGGGCTACGCGAAAAGATGTATTCCAATGCAGGTCCTACCTATACTTGTGCAAATTGAAAATAAAGCGTCATTTTTTGTTTATTTCTTTACATGAAATAAAGTGTACTCATTAAATGCAGAGGACACATTTTGTTGTTGTGGACTGTGTGCTGTGGTGTGTCAACAATGACCACTGATCACCGAATTTTAAATTATAAAATTTGTGTCGCTTTGACTTCTGAAAGCCGTTGCCTAGCAACAACAGACACCAAACATGGCAGAAGAGAGGGATAGCGCAGGTAATGTGGCGGTCGTTTTCCGAAGTTTCCAAAAGATCTTCGAGTTTCTTTTGGGATACTTTTATAAGTTACAATTGTGCTTATAAGTTAAATTCTTAACTTGTTGTAATGATTTACTCTTTGAGGGCGGTTAGCACTGTTGCCTCACACAAGGGTTCGAGTCTCCGTCAGGGTTCCGTGTGTGAGTTTGCATGTTCTCCCCGTTTCGTCGTGGGGTTTCCTTCGGGTCCCCAAAGTGAGGTGGAACTTCTTTACTTTTGAGGACATTTTTCAGGTCCTCATTTGCATTACCTCAATTTTATAAAGATCAGTGAATGCAATAAAAATGTCAAAAGTCTTGTATTTTGTTTGGTTATTTATGGATAAGGTTAGGGCTGCGTAGGGGTTAAGGGTGTCCTTATTGGGATTAGGGTTTTCCCCATAGAAATGAATGGAGAATTCCCACACAAAGATGTGAATACAAACGTGTATGTTTGTATGGATTAGGTTTATATTACTTAGTGGGGACCAAATGTCCCCCACAATGTAATAAAAACCTGCGAATGCAATCAAAAACTAAAAATGCCAAAAGTGTTATATTTTATTTGCCTACTTATGGTTAAGGTTAGGGCTGGGTTAGGGCTCTCATGTTGGGATTAGAGTTTTCCCCATAGAAATGAATGGAGAGTCCTCACAAAGATATAATTACAACCCCGTGTGTGTGTGTGTGTGTGTGTGTGTGTGTGTGTGTGTGTGTGTGTGTGTGTGTGTGTGTGTGTGTGTGTGTGTGTGTGTGTGTGTGTGTGTGTGTGTGTGCATGTATCAGTGAACGGTGTGTGAGTGTGATGCGATGGGGTGGCGCCCCATCCTGGGTAGTTCCGTGCCTTGCGCCCGTCGCCTCCGCTATCGGCTCCGGACCCCCGGCGACCATGAATAGGACAAGCGGTGAATTTACTCTGTGTGTCATGGGTTAAACCATAGTTTGTTTACTGTACATGTTGCATTGTTTCAGAAGCCCTAGTGTCTGAAATCCACAAAAAAATCACCGACGCCTTTGAAGTCTTTGATCATGAGTTTAACAAGACAGTTGACATCAGGTGAGATACAAATAAGCAGGAAATGATCGCTGAATTGTTTGGATATAGTGAGATGTGACTTTTCCGATATACTGAAATCTGGCTATATTTTAGCATATATCCAAAGTATTAATATATCACAGGCTAGTTGCTGTTTATAGTATAACATATCTTTATTTTAGCTATAGGACCCTGCCGCTTATGGTATTTGATAGAGCTACTAATTCATCAACATACAGGTACAAACGTTTACACTTGGATTAAAATGGAATATGAAAATGATGTAATACTGGGCAATGTTTGATGTTTTTGACAGAGAAATTGGTACGATTATACGGTCACTGGGATGCTTTCCTTCGGAGGGGGAATTGCATGATATAATTGCGGAGGTAAGACGCGACCAGCGGTTAATTATGCAACACGAAAAAAAAGCTGTCACGATAAAAAAGATATACTGTAGGTATAAGGTATAGTGCATTATCTTAGCATCTAGAGTTTGTAAAGTACGCGCAACTACATGTTGGATTGTGGGAATAAAGCAGAGTACCCAGAGGAAACGTGGTCAACACCTGCCAACTCCACAAATGCAGAATAGGGATGAGAGTCAGAGTCTGGATGTCTGACGAAACGATGCAAGACACTGGACTACTGAGCACCCTAACACCATAGCACGTTATACCATACAGTGTTAATAGTTAAATATTATTTGTCAATGTAGGATGGATATGGGTGTGTGTATGTGTCTGTCTCATTTTATGCAGGTTGGCAGGTGACTAGTTAGCAGGCTCACCAATTCAGTGTGTGTGAGGACCATTTTGGGGAGGGGGTGGGTGTTCTGGGACTCTAGGGATTCTGGGAGCCTACATATGGTCTCCAGTAATCAGATGCATACATGTATATATTGTGCATATTTGCCGTGGTATTTTGAAATCTTGATGACAAAATTAGCCCTGGGGGGTAGAGGGTGGGAGGTGGTCCCCATATCAAATTTGCGTCTCGACAAATGGTATCTCAGGAGACCCTCCGCTTGGCTAAGACAAGTGACTAGCGTCTCATTTAAAAATACTGTCAAGGCATTTGGGCAGCCTGTCGTGAATGAGAATGTCTGATAGAGAAACGCCTGTATCAAATGGAAATTGCTTTTAAACATGCTCTCTGATTCCATCATTCAGTGGTGTTTCTAGCTTATATGGCACTCTGGGCAAATCCCCCCCTACAGCACCCCCCGCCAACAAAAATCATGTGTCCATCTCCCCCTCCCCATCTGATACTTCTGAGTAGTAGCCTGCTTAAGGCTCTCACTGACCTGCATGGTGACATTATAACATTGACATGACGTGCAAATGAAGGATACGAATCCAGTGGCACAAATGTCACCATACAGATTTTTTCGTTTGTGGGTGCCCCATGCCACCACTGGCAAAATGCTGCCCTGGGCGAGTGCCCGCGTTGCCCGCACCTAAATCCGCCAGGGCCATCGTGTGAGACTAGCCGGCTATAACACTTACCCTTTGTTTCTTGTATATTCATTATTTCTGATTGATGGACAAACGCAGAACTACGCTGACAGCCAATTAAGATAGAAATAAAAATAAACAGCTTTAATATATATTATATTTTGCTTCAAAATAAAATATTTGCTGCAATAGTCACCAGTATTGTTTTCAGCCCTAGAAGTATGTGCAGAGAGAGACACGCTGATTATAAATGGATAGTTTAGACAGCCATTAATTCATGTTCTTATTATTATGATGGTTTCAAGATAAGATGGATTGCTGAGCAAAAACACTGAAGGAATAGGACATTGTTTCCTGTTTAAATCTGAATGAGCTATTTAGCTTGTTTTTGATTGAACATTGACTTAGACTGATGTGTTCACTTTTTTTTAATTTGGGGACTTTGGTGATACAACAGGCTGTTGGAAAATATGAAATATCCTATTAAACAGAGCTAAGCTGTGGATCCAGTTATCCTGGACTTAGTCTATCATAATAACAAGTATTCATGTCTGAAAAAGACATAAATTCTATAACCCTAACCCTAATCCTAACCCTAACCCTAACCCTAACCCTAACTTCAGCAGGATAACCCTAATTTGGGGACTTAAGAACATAAGAAATTTACAAACGAGAGGAGGCCATTCGGCCCATCAAGCTTGTTTGCGGAGAACGTAACTAATAGCTCAGAGTCGTTAAAATCTCATCTAGCTCTGATTTAAAGGAACCCAAGGTTTTAGCTTCCGCTACACTAACAGGAAGACTATTCCATACTCTAACTACACGCTGTGTAAAGAAGTGTTTCCTCAAATCCATTTTAAAATGTTCTCACGCTAATTTCCACTTATGGCCACAAGTTCTAGTATTTAAACTAATAGTGAAATAGCCATTTGGCTGAAGAGCATCCAGACCTGTTAGAATCCTATAGACCCCCTCTGTCTCCTTTGCTCAAGGCTAAACAGATTCAGCTCAGCTAACCTCTCCTCATAAGACATTCCTCTAAGACCAGGAATCATTCTCGTAGCCCTACGTTGCACCCTTTCTAAAGCAGCAATGTCCTTCTTAAGGTATGGTAACCAAACCTGCACACAATATTCTAGGCGGGGTCTTAGGAACTTTGGATGACATAACAGGCTGTTGGAAAGTATGAAATATGGTATTAAATTGAGCTAAACAGCGTGTCTTTTAATCACTGTGTAGGTTGAGGAAGAGGAGCCCACTGGCTATATACACTTCGAGAAGTTTCTCCCAGTGATGACAAAGGTTTTAATGGAACGCAAGTGAGTACTGGTGCTTGACTACAGTAAATGGAGTTTCCCGAATTGAAAGAAATTAATTCCTAAGATGACATTAATATAGCTCATTCGATTGGTCCCATAAAGTTACAACTGGCAAAAGACACAGCGCAAGCAAACCACAGAAGAATCCCCATACATGTCCTGCTAGTGCGTTCTCCCTTCCCATCCAAAATAATAAAAGCTACTTAAAACATAAGTACTCACATCAGAAGGTCTGATGACATTTAAACACAACCAAGGGATCAAGAAATGCATGTCAACCAAAGTCACTTACTGAAAAAAACCTGAATCGTAGCTAGAAGACAGAAGACTGGCCTTGATTGGTTGCGTTTTGAGGTGGGCCAGTCAGATTTGCTTGCTAGGACGTAGATCCAACCTTTGTTGTATGGATTGGGAAGTGTGCATATGAGGTGAATTGGAAGCATTTGAGTAGTTGCTGAATGAGTAATGTACTTGTTGCTTATGGCTCATAAAACATAATAAAAAATCTGCAGTGACAAAGCAAGAGAGAAGTATATTGTTCAAATGCAATGCCTATTAATGACAGTGACTAGAGGTACAACAGCAAGGTAGCAGGTGAATTGTATTGGCATTTCGATGGTCTTAACCGAATTAAAAAAAACCTTTACAGATAACTTATTTCCACAATTCCGCTATTTTTATTTAAGTGTTTATAACCAGTTTATTATTCGTTCTGGAATTAAAGTAGCTATTTCCGAATATAACAGATATAGAGTTCAGATATAGAATACTGTAGAGTTCAGTAAAATCGTATGATGGCAGTGTTCTTTGTGTTAAATTCTGCAATAATTTGTGTTTCTTCCATTGCTGGCTGATACCGTCAGGCACCTGACGACGCCAGCGAGATCATTTGCAAAGTGTTTTCACAAGGATGTCTAACTGAGAAACAACACAGTGCAGAGCATAGCAAAGTACACACTTCTGAAAATAGGACCCGTCATTTGATGGAGTCTGTACACCACACTTAGTTACTACACACTCATGCTAGTGCTTTGTTGTGGGCCAGCTGTTGCTCTAACCTATCAACCTGAAATCTTTGTGTTCCCTTATCATTCACATGTTTCTCTTAATGTTCATTCATATTTCATGAATATTTATTGATATTCTATTCCACTCCATTAGGATGCCATCATTTACTTACTAAGGAGAATACATGATATTTCAGAAGCCAGTAGCAATATTTCACATTATTTCAGAATAAGTTTTTTATCATGTGTTGCTGTTGCTATGAAAACAGTTACCTGGCAACACTTGTACCTTATTTTTGGAGCGCAGGGATCACATGGAAACTTGTTTATCCCTAATGGGAGGTGAGAAAGCAGAAGACAGTGGTGGAGATGGGACAGTGCACAGATTTCATGAACAGCTGAATGTTGCTTCAGGCCGCTTATGCTCTCGGACACTTCTTCACCTTGAATTGATTGGTCCTCTGAGGATTATGTAAAAAAAATCTTGCTTTTAAATCTTTGAAAAAAGCTGACCTTTTAAAAACGTCCCCATAGTGGGCCGTCCATTTGCGGACATAGCAGTCATAATAGATTGCAAAGGTTTCCACTTGAGTTTGCATTCATATGCAGGTATGTGAGAGCATTTCATGGGGGAGAGTAATGCAGCTGCAAAGCATTGAAAGGTGTAGCAGGTCTTTGCATTTTCAGTCTTTGATACGAAGTTCAAACGTGATTTTGTTACCTTCAGAGTAGCACCCTTCCAAGAAATTGAAAGTATGAGGAAAAAGTCAGGTGTCATTATATGTACTTGACAGGTAGGTTGTAGATTGTACGAATTCATAGAACTAGTAAGGTGAGTTGCTTTCACGGAAGATTAAAGTTCGAAGGTGAACTTATTTTTATCTTTAGTAGCCGATATAATAATTCCTTCGGGGAACCAAAAAAATATCAGTTTGGGGCCTGAAACCAGCTGTTCATGTTTTTAATGTGCAAAGGTAAAATATGGTTGCTTGAAGCTAAGCAGGGTCTAAAGTGACTGTTAACCACATTAAATTGTATTTTGATTATTGTGAAAAATTCTGCATGTATTGTGGTCCTAGTCTTCTAGATTACAGAATGAAATATGCATATATATATATATACATGTATATATATATATACACACAAGTGCAGTAAGTTGTTTGATAAATAAGAACAACGTATGTGATTAATGTTTGGTTTGATTCCTATTATCGATCTATTAATTATTCTAGTGTTGCTTATTGCTTATTTAATGCAATTCAATCACTTTCATGAGGAGGAGAGTGCAATGAACTTGTGTGCAGAGAATATTTTTAAAAGGAAGAAACACAGAACTTTACAGAATCATCTTCTGCAGGTTTTGTCCCATCCCTGAACATCTTCTCATGCAAGCCTTTGAGGTAAGTCCTCCAGGACAAATCCTGAAAAATAACATAACAAATATTAATATTCTTCTCTAACAGCTTCTCTTGATCAACTTTGACCAAATTACATGCATCATGTAAACTTAAGCACTGTACATTACTGTAAGTTACTTCTTAATAGGTTTTGGATCAGCAAAAGAAAGGCTTCTTGGAACCAGAGGAACTTAAAAAACATCTAACTCAAGAAGGTAAAATGAATTTTCCTTGGTCCAGGTGATGATTGCAGTTGTCCACGCCAGAGTTTATTTAATAATATTTAATAATAGTCTCCCAATTGGGCCTGTTTTGTAGTAAGAGATTATTTAGTTTTGTGTGAAGTTCCCAGTTTAAATGCGTATGGAAGCATGTGTACTGTATATAAACTGGCCCTTGAAAGAAAGAATAGATAACCCTTTATGTAACAATTCTTTCAGCTCCAAAGTACATAAACTTCATGCCAAATGATGTTATGGAATGAACCCTTTACCTGCCTGCCATACTAAGGAACCTTGTGTCATTCCTAAATTTTCCATTTTTGTAAAAAATAAAATACAATCTGTGTTTTTCTCTTTGATGAACTGGTAAAGAAGAAGGGATGGACATTGAAAGGTTATAAATTTAGTACCTTCTGTATAAAAATACTAATTTACTGCTCAGAATGAATTACGTCAAATTGACTCGTCATTTTGTCTCCCCCTTGTGGTAATTCACTCACATAATCGGGAACGGAAACCGTAAGAAGCGTAGTGAATGAATTTTCTTGTAATATACTAATTTTGAAACATTTCGTTTTGCACCATATTTTAGGAGAGCCCTTCACCCGGGAGGAGATGGAGGAAATGTTTTCTGCTGCCCTGGATCCTGACAAAAACGTTATATTCTACAAAGACTTTGTTAGCATGATGACTATTGAGGAAACATAGCTACAGATTCTTCACTCTTATTGTGCAACAACAGCAGCGGATGACGAGGAACGCATGCATGTCTCCTGAGAAAGCAGAAATACAATTTTTAACCGACACAACACGCCTTTCGATTTATGTCCATTCAGAAAACAGGTTTTTACCACATTGTTGGGTACATTTGGTCCCCACAATGTAGTATAAACATAATCCACACACATACAGTGCTTGAAGCGGGCTGGTACCTTTTTGTTTTTCTCTAACTTCAATGTTGTACCGGGGAAGTTTTTTTTTGCATATTAGCACCTCTCATATTCTATCGGTAGTGAAGCGAGTGAAAAGGGCACTTGTTTTTTTCACACTTCAAGCACCGACCTAACTCTGTGTGTGTGTGTGTATCCCCAGACAAATATCTGCACAGCATAACATATTTTCACTACTGAACTGATTTAAACTTAAGTTAATTTGGTCCACATGATCAACATCACTTTTCCCAGGCAGATCCAGGACTTCCACGCCGTAGGGGTAGAGATTACTGTGAAAGCATGCAGCTGTTTGTAAAGTACAAGATATGGTATTTACAGCACCAGGACAAGTGCGAGTGGTTCAAGCAAAATGCCTATTAAAAATCTACTATAACAATGTTTGTGTAATAATTCATGTTAATTGTTATAATTATCAATGATTCAGTGTGCCCTCAGCAACAGAACATATGAATATGAAATTTTGTTTTTTGATCCGACGTTGTCATATGAAGAAAATCATCGATTTTAATATCTGCACCAAAAGGTGGCGCTAGTTTCCCGTGCAAACACCTAATATCTTAAAGTAAGTTTAGCAAAGTAACGAGAACAATCGTTGAAGTTATACATGTAACTCCTTAATAGTATTAATATAGTATGCATCTTAATATTATTGACATCTATCAAAATTCTTTTCGTTCTTCAAAGGGTGACATAACGTATTAATTAAAAAATATACTTGTTAAAAGGAACATTTTACGCTCGTCAAATAGGTTACATTTGAAATAACAAGAAAGGCTAGAAATAGGAATTTAACGCTTACTTATATCTTAATTATGTTGCAAAGATGCCACGGGAACTTGAATTTGATTTCGTATTCTTCAATTTAGCTGAACTAAACCCCCACGTCACTCATTTAGATACTGCTTCCGATTGGCTGAATCGGAGAGAGGGCCGAGAAGATCCGCCCACAGGCAGATCCTTCTGTTTTTTGGGGCTTCGGTTGGAGTCGCGAAGCCTCCGGGAAGTGGCAGGTAGGCGGAGGGGCGTGCAGGGGCAGTGCCGCTACAGGGCTGCCTGTCCGACACCTCCACGGCGCGCAGCTCTCACATGCACACCGTCATTCACTGTATTTCTGGTGAGATGTTGGTTACGCGCAAACATATTTTTCCGCCAGCTAAACCAACACGCTTTTATTGTGGATTTTAAAAGTCGTGCCATTCAGAAGGAGACTGAGGATCTAATTCCTGTTCGGAAATTTGCGAAAGTAGAGCAAGTGGAATTACTATTTAAGCCGTTTTATTCATTTTTTTAACCTCCAGGGTTTCAGTTGGATGTAGGTTTTGCCTTGCATCCTTCCGTGCTTCTTCACGACTGAACTGAAGGTTGTGGGATTGACTAAAACCATTTTTTTATTGGATGTAAACAATAAAGATTTTATTTCCCCCTCTCCCTTTCCCTAACCTTCAACATGACTTCTCTTACTGGAAATAAAGACAGGTCTGTGACGACCAGAAGCCGCAAATATGGGGTACGTTTGATTCAATGATTTATTATTATTATTGTTCTTATTGTTGTTATCATCATCATCGATAAATAATATTCACTTATGAGTACAAATAAACTGTTACACATGAACAGTATTGTTCAAATGCTAAATGCCGATATATGTGTAAGGAAATGCACTTCTTTTTCAACAGATGACAGATGCTTCTCCGACCAAATCAGCCTCTTTTTCACCTGAGACGTGGTACCGCAAAGCGTACGAGGAATCCCGGTCTGGCAGTCGTCCTGCCCCCGAAGGTGCCGGCTCTGTGCCTGGTTCGTCCGGAACACCCTCACCTGGATCTGGCACTTCGTCTCCGGGGTCATTCTCGGGCTCTCCTGGTACCACGTCTCCGGGTATCGGCACAGGCTCACCGGGATCCCTCGGAGGTTCGCCAGGTTTCGGCACCGGATCACCTGGTTCGGGAAGTGGGAGCTCGCCGGGGTCTGATCGTGGAGTTTGGTGCGAGAACTGTAACGCTCGCCTGGTGGAGCTTAAACGTCAGGCGCTGAAATTGCTAATTCCCGGACCTTTCTCCGGCAAGGTAGGTGCCTCGCTGAAAACAGAAGCAACAGTTATTTGCATTTATCTTGTTTTCCATTGAAGACACATTAAACTGTATTTTACTGACTAAAACCCAAATGGCACAAAAAGTTTTATCCCCATGCGGTGTGCGCAAAATATGTTATTGTTATAGGAGACCTTGCACATTTGATTTGTTTTTTAGTCCAAACAAACTTTACCAGGTTCTTGCTTGTGAACAACGCATGACGTTATTTAGCTGCATGTGGTGAAAAAGTTTTTCACCTTTTAAACAACATGCTGTAAGATGTCTATTATATTCAGGCTACACATACACAAAACACTGACTACATATGGATCTCTGGAGTTCTGTAGGAACATTTAAGCATCCGATTAAGGTGTCCAGGAATTAAGCTACATAATATGATACTCTCATTTTATTCACAAATCTGATTTTGAGTTTACTGTAAACATTACTAAATAACAGGCATTTTCTTTTTTAATCACTAAAAATCCAGTCCATTCAACAAAGGTTGTCCAATAATTCACCAACCACACTATTTCTCGCTGATTATTCAGTCCTGTTCTGTGTACATAGGTAGAGGTTTGATATACGTTTACAAAGATCCCAGAAAGATGTATGAAACCAATTTTACCGATAAAAGATCGTTTTAAAATTGTTTATTCATTAAAAAATATATTGTAGAATAATATTTAAAATTCATAAACAAAGATTTATCGTGTACCATGTAAGGGTTTTGGGTTTTGTTAAAGGCTGAGAAACACACTGACCGCAGAAACACGATAATGAATTTCTAGCCGTGTCGTTTTTCTGTGTTATTAATAAAATACAATGCAGTAATCACAAACATCTTACACATTTTATTGTACTTCTGCTACCACCCGTACGTTGCCGTTAGTCTGTCTTTGCTGACGAATGCATTCAGGGGCGTGGGGTTAATTGGTAACAAATGGTAAAGTGTAGCCGTAACACCAATGAGGAATGGGACGGCAGAGGACAAGAAAGGAAACCGGTTAGAATAGTGCACAAGAATCGGTTTGTAAAAGGCATAGTTATAACGACGACGGGGCGCTATGGGCACTGCCTGCCTTGGAATTCCAGTTAAGGCGCTGCGTCACGAATAGCAGGCACTGCGATTGTTCGGCCAACATTTAAATGTTCGTTCACTCACCTAGACCGCTGCTTTGACCTTATTACCAGTTACTGTTGTTTTATTCAAACACTCGTTTTGACGATGATCCCGAAACACCAGATCTTGTACATGCATAGATATTCCTGTTTTTAGTATTTTATTACCCCTGGAAGAGGACTTGACTACGCACGCACCAGCGTGGGAACTGAACTGAAGAACCAGTTTTCTGATGTCAGTGCAAGATGTCCCGAAATAGTATATGATATAATTAAGGAAATATGCAAAACACCCATTGATGTCGGCATGTTTTGTGCAGAGGGTATGAACTTGCTTTTATTGAACAACACAGGAGTTCGCATAGATGAAATGTGTCACACTGTAAAAACTTTACCACATATAGCATATAGTCATATAACATATTTGTGTGAAAATCGATAAGAGCTTCCCAATGTTCGATGCTGATTGTATTTTTTTTTTTTTTTTACTGAATTAATGTTTCTTTTTCCGAACAACTGATCCTCAATCGACGTTGTCCGCCGATCGCGGCGCGCCGCGTTGCTGCATTGCAGAGTGGACAAGCCCAACCTGAAAACAGTTCGTTGCTGTACAGATAGGGGGCGTTGTGCCGCCGATTACTTCCAGTAGTTTTACATTTGCGTACATTAATAGACCGTAGAATGAAATAAGATTTAAAAAAAATAATTCAAAATGATGTAAATTTAGCTTATGTGCTTTTCGGGAGATATTCCAGAGGCGTTTACAAATAGCTAGGGAACCTAAATGTAAGTTCATTTTTCAAGAATTTCAGTAGGGCAATTATTGTAAATCAGATACCGTATCATCTTGCTTTGATTAATGAGCTGCTGCTCGATCAGTAAAGATTAGAGAAGGGGGTTTATTTAAAGTATTTTCGACGCGGGTAAGCCAGGTTTTCTCAAGTAAAACTCATGTCTTGAAAACAAAATGGTCTAGCATAGTTGTGGATCAGTTGTGAGCTATTAACTCGTGCCATAATGGGGATGGATGGATGTTAATGAAATAGCCTTTTTTGGTTTTCCTGACTCTACAAACGGAAGTGCCTTTCAATATTTTTATTTTCTCTTTGTAAGTCTGAAATAGATGCCTGTTTAATATCGGAAATCTGAAATGGTTGGGAAAAAGAACGAAGTGGTAGCTGTGCTCCCAGTCCTTGGGGGTTGCTGGAATATAAAATTTTTTTCTCAGTTGGAGGAAGTTATTTATTACTGGAGGGCAGTGAAACCTTTTTTGTTGTATAGTTACTTGCTTCGTAGACTTGTTCTATGCTTTTCTAGTAGGCGTACATTAGGAATCTGTGTGGTTTCCATATGTGTTACATGTGGCAGAATGCAGTGTGTCCCCTATGTCAGGCACATCTTGCTGGTGTTTGCATTGTAGCACGAAGGGTAATAGGTGATTGGGTCTTGCTGGGGCCAGAATGTGTCCTTCTCAGGTTGAAGAGCCTAGTTCACTGTTTCCTCAGTCTGATTTTTGGGGACTCGCCAGCAGTCCATGTTTTACTGAGGGGGAGGGAGCAAAAATGTGGACTGTCTTACAGGGAGTTGGGAGGGAACAAAAATGTGGACTGTCTATGGGTCCCCATGGACCGGATTGGGAAACACTGCCCTAGTTAAAAAATGGAGGCCCATACAATGATGGCATAGATGACTGTGTTGGAACTCAGTGACCTCACTTCAACCCGCACGGTGTGCCAGCGGTGATGGTATCTACAGTCAGCCTCTCGTAATTACATCAAGGCAGCCGTTCGCTGATTATCCTGAACGTTCCTGAGCCTCCTTTTACACAGTGGAGATGCTGTGCCAAGGTATCAGGTCTCTCGGATGTGTAGGGAGGGGGGCGGGGGGGTATGGGGCTCAGGTAATTATTCAAACAACATCGTTTCTGCTTTCATCACGGCAGCTTCATTTTGGCTCTGACGGAAAGATCCGGAATGCTTTCATCGTATGTAAATCATGACCTTTGGAATGCATCATTTTCCTGTACATTGGAGAAAGTATTGATTGCATGCAGAAGTAAATGACATTATTAAAACAGAGTGAGAGGTATTTTCATCTTTGCAGATTGTTTTTTTTTTTTTTGTTACCTTTGTGTTTTTCTGACCTTAATTCCAGTCCACAGATGGGGAAAAAACTCATAAAAGCACCAGGAGCAGCTTAGTATAAAACGAAATGGCCTTTTTCTTCAGGGCTTGGCAAACAGATGCTTTTTTCTTACCTCCCCCTGTGTCCCCCCCTTCCCCCCTCCATCTTAGACTTGGTTCAGCCCTGGCTCCCGTTTTGTGCATCATGTTAACCTACACCTTTTATTACAAGTCACGGCACTGGTGATGGGATCGGAATGAGAGAGTGAGGAAGACACGGGGCATGAGGGAAGGTTGGGGGGGGGTTCAGTGAAGGGGGCAGGTTTATAGAGGTACTTGGTTCTGGGGAGCAAAGCTGGCACCTTCTGCTTCTGCTGAATATATCACGCTTACCTTTTCTTTCTTAGCTTATCTGACATTATGCATCGCTTCCCTTCTCTGCCAAAGTCTCCCACATCATACCCTCTGCCACTTAAAATATATTGTCAGTTTTTCAACTCAACTTCTAAATTATAATAGTGGTGTTAATGTTTTTGATTAAATGCCGATCTGCATAAGAGTGTCATCTAGGAAACACTGTAATGGATTTTGTGGTAGAGTGCTGAATAAATACTTTAACATATTTTTAAAAAAGGCATAGATATATTTGCAAAATAAAACAAGCACCAGTGTCCAGGATAAGCACCTAAACGATGGATGGTTGGAATATAATTATTACATATTTTGTAAGTTACTCCTCTTTCAAAAGAAAGGTAAATGCAATCTGCAAAATAAATTAGTGTAGGATTCCTTTAATGCCCAGTTTTGTTTGCCCAGCTAATAACGCCATACCACTGCACAGAGTCCACCCTGCAGAATGACTGGGCAACAGAAATCGCAGTGGTCAGAAATTCACTCAGATGTCGTTGAATCCCTGATGGCATGTCTTGCACCTGACAATGAAACTGGATCCCATGGAGGCTTGCAATTTTTTTAGTACCCAGGGCAGTGTAGAGAATTGCAACCTGTTTCCATTCATGCATCACAGGCTATGCTGCCACGGCCACGATACAGCACTAACGTGAAACTGATGTGATCAGCATAGATATTTCACGTTTATGTGCTCTTTATGTCTCTGAGCTGGGGAAGACATTATCATATAAAGAGGTCACTTCATCAGTATGGAGCGCTCGGTGTATGGTGGGGCTTAATGCTGATGCTAGCTGAATTCTGGGCTTCTCAAGGTCTAGATGCTGTTTATTTCTGGCTGGCATCTGCTTTGTCTCCGGGTGCTGGGGAAATGTGTCACTGGGGCAGGGTGAAAGGGTAACTCCTGGAGGAAAATGCACGCTGAAGAAGCATAAGGAACTTGATGTTACGGTAAAATCTACTCACTGCTGTCGGCCTAAGGGAGGGTTCTCTTGAATTTAAAACAGATAATTCTTGACTTACGATGGGGTTACATTCTGATCAACGCATTGTAAGTTGAAAATATTTTAGTTATGATCGTAAGTCAAATATGAACATGACATGATAAATAAATAAATAAATAGCTACTGTCACTGAATAAAAAAAGAATTGCTGAAACTAGCTAAATACTAGTAATTGAAAATCATTAATTGTACAATTAATTGTAATGTTAGGTTAAACGGAAGAAAACACTGTTCTATACGTTGACATGTTTGTGTTGGCAATCACTACAGAGACTGGAATTATTTTTCCGATCCACCTGGAAAATTTGCCGTGTGTTTCGAGGATGGAGGAATCACTGTGGTTTGGCTGCCAATTGCTAAGGTTCTGCGTTCCTGTCTCTTCACCAGCAGTATTAAGAACAGAACTTCTAATTAGTCCTGCTTAATGAAGCCCACGGCTTCCCACAGCCGTTATGCTTGGCAAGAGCTGCACCATAAAAAGGCTGCTGGGGAGGTATAAGGAGAGGAGACCAGGGAGAGGCGACCAGGGAGAGGAGAACAGGGAGAGGAGACCAGGGAGAGGCGACCAGAGAGAGGAGACCAGGGAGAGGCGACCAGGGAGAGGAGACCAGGGAGAGGCGACCAGGGAGAGGAGACCAGGGAGAGGAGACCAGGGAGAGGCGACCAGGGAGAGGAGACCAGGGAGAGGAGACGAGGGAGAGGAGACCAGGTAGAGGCGACCAGGGAGAGGAGACCAGGGAGAGGCGACCAGGGAGAGGCGACCAGGGAGAGGAGACCAGGGAGAGGCGACCAGGGAGAGGAGACCAGGGAGAGGCGACCAGGGAGAGGAGACCAGGGAGAGGCGACCAGGGAGAGGAGACGAGGGAGAGGAGACCAGGTAGAGGCGACCAGGGAGAGGCGACCAGGGAGAGGAGAACAGGGAGAGGAGACCAGGGAGAGGAGACCAGGGAGAGGCGACCAGGGAGAGGAGACCAGGGAGAGGCGACCAGGGAGATGAGACCAGGGAGAGGCGACCAGGGAGAGGAGACCAGGGAGAGGCGACCAGGGAGAGGCGACCAGGGAGAGGCGACCAGGGAGAGGAGACCAGGGAAAGACGACCAGGGAGAGGAGACCAGAGAGAGGCGACCAGGGAGAGGAGACCAGAGAGAGGCGACCAGGGAGAGGAGACCAGAGAGAGGAGACCAGAGAGAGGAGACCAGGGAGAGGAGACCAGAGAGAGGCAACCCGGGAGAGGAGACCAGGGAGAGGAGACCAGGGAAAGACGACCAGGGAGAGGCGACCAGGGAGAGGCGACCAGGGAGAGGAGACCAGGGAAAGACGACCAGGGAGAGGAGACCAGGGAAAGACGACCAGGGAGAGGAGACCAGGGAGAGGCGACCAGGGAGAGGCGACCAGGGAGAGGGGACCAGGGAGAGGAGACCAGGGAGAGGAGACCAGAGAGAGGCGACCAGGGAGAGGCGACCAGGGAGAGGAGACCAGGGAAAGGCGACCAGGGAGAGGAGACCAGGGAGAGGCGACCAGGGAGAGGAGATCAGGGAGAGGCGACCAGGGAGAGGAGAACAGGGAGAGGAGACCAGGGAGAGGCGACCAGGGAGAGGAGACCAGAGAGAGGCGACCAGGGAGAGGAGACCAGAGAGAGGCGACCAGGGAAAGGAGACCAGAGAGAGTCGACCAGGGAGAGGAGACCAGAGAGAGGCGACCAGGGAGAGGAGACCAGGGAAAGGCAACCAGGGAGAGGAGACCAGGGAGAGGCGACCAGGGAGAGGAGATCAGGGAGAGGCGACCAGGGAGAGGAGACCAGGGAAAGACGACCAGGGAGAGGAGACCAGGGAAAGACGACCAGGGAGAGGAGACCAGGGAGAGGGGACCAGGGAGAGGAGACCAGGGAGAGGAGACCAGGGAGAGGCGACCAGGGAGAGGAGACCAGGGAGAGGCGACCAGGGAGAGGAGACCAGGGAGAGGCGACCAGGGAGAGGAGACCAGGGAAAGGCGACCAGGGAGAGGAGACCAGGGAGAGGCGACCAGGGAGAGGAGATCAGGGAGAGGCGACCAGGGAGAGGAGAACAGGGAGAGGAGACCAGGGAGAGGAGACCAGAGAGAGGCGACCAGGGAGAGGAGACCAGAGAGAGTCGACCAGGGAGAGGAGACCAGAGAGAGGCGACCAGGGAGAGGAGACCAGGGAGAGGCGACCAGGGAGAGGAGACCAGGGAGAGGCGACCAGGGAGAGGAGACCAGGGAAAGACAACCAGGGAGAGGAGACCAGGGAGAGGCGACCAGGGAGAGGCGACCAGGGAGAGGCGACCAGGGAGAGGAGACCAGGGAAAGACAACCAGGGAGAGGTGACCAGGGAGAGGAGATCAGGGAGAGGGAACCAGGGAGAGGAGATCAGGGAGAGGGAACCAGGGAGAGGAGACCAGGGAGAGGCGACCAGAGAGAGTCGACCAGGGAGAGGCAACCAGGGAGAGGAGACCAGGGAGAGGCGACCAGGGAGAGGCGACCAGGGAGAGGCGACCAGGGAGAGGAGACCAGGGAGAGGCGACCAGGGAGAGGAGACCAGGGAGAGGCGACCAGGGAGAGGCGACCAGGGAAAGGTGACCAGGGAGAGGCGACCAGGGAGAGGAGATCAGGGAGAGGCGACCAGGGAGAGGCAACCAGGGAGAGGAGAACAGGGAGAGGAGACCAGGGAGAGGCGACCAGGGAGAGGAGACCAGAGAGAGTCGACCAGGGAGAGGAGACCAGGGAGAGGCGACCAGGGAGAGGAGACCAGAGAGAGGCGACCAGGGAGAGGAGACCAGGGAGAGGCGACCAGGGAGAGGAGACCAGGGAAAGACAACCAGGGAGAGGTGACCAGGGAGAGGAGATCAGGGAGAGGGAACCAGGGAGAGGAGAACAGGGAGAGGAGACCAGGGAGAGGCGACCAGAGAGAGTCGACCAGGGAGAGGCAACCAGGGAGAGGAGACCAGGGAGAGGCGACCAGGGAGAGGCGACCAGGGAGAGGAGACCAGGGAGAGGCGACCAGGGAGAGGAGACCAGGGAGAGGCGACCAGGGAGAGGAGACCAGGGAAAGGTGACCAGGGAGAGGCGACCAGGGAGAGGAGATCAGGGAGAGGCGACCAGGGAGAGGCAACCAGGGAGAGGAGAACAGGGAGAGGAGACCAGGGAGAGGCGACCAGGGAGAGGAGACCAGAGAGAGTCGACCAGGGAGAGGAGACCAGGGAGAGGCGACCAGGGAGAGGAGACCAGAGAGAGGCGACCAGGGAGAGGAGACCAGGGAGAGGCGACCAGGGAGAGGAGACCAGGGAAAGACAACCAGGGAGAGGAGACCAGGGAAAGACAACCAGGGAGAGGAGACCAGGGAAAGACAACCAGGGAGAGGAGACCAGGCAGCTGGGCCAGCAGATCACCATGCTGCTCTGCAGAATGTCTCCCCATTGTTCTACTGTCTGACCACGGTCCCTAACAATGCATTTTTTTCGGTTCTCTTACCATTTAGGCCCCTCTCTCCCTTGCTGAAGAACCTCATGTTGCTAAAGAACCTCATGTAGTCTTTCATATTAAAAAATGAGTTTGAATGTAATGGAAACAAACATTATGACCTAATATATCTCTAAAATGTAAGAGATATATTACGAAGTCACATCCTGAGGTTTTAATCAGGAATATTTATTTGGTTATTTGTACAATATTTGCAAGTCGTACAAGTACACAGAATACATCTGAACACAGTGAAGCTTGTGTTGTCTTTCTGCTGGTACAATGGACACTAAACAGGAACGCAAATAAGGATCAGAAGAAAGGTTTGAGTGATTACGTTCAGATGTTTACTCATGGACAACAACGGTAACAGCCTCTGGCTTGAAGCCATGGCAGAACTGCATATTGTTAAATTCAAACGCCGTTTAATACAGATCAGTATTCATGCAAGCTTTGTTCCAGTCCTGCAAAGTAAAACTGTTGGGTGATGTGATGAGAATAATTAGCAGAGGATTGCTGGGGGAAGACAAGATACCATCTGCATCGCTCCCCATGTGTGTCTAATCAAGCCGTGCAACGTGCTAGCTTTTAGCCTGCTATTTAGGTAGCTGGACGATGGACAATTTTGTCCTTGTGCTTCTGGAACCACCCTAGTAAGCATGTGAATGTGAAGTCTGTGTCTGGGAGACAGGCTTTCTATTGTGGATGAAGGTGATGGGCCTTATTGGAAACACGCACACTGCGTTAGCTGCTTACGGAGTCATACCGTGGCAGGAAATTGTAGGTCCAGCAAAGATACAGATGGGACAGTGCACTGTCCCAGTGGAGTCCCAGTGGAGTCCACTGGACTTACGCATCATGTTGGGAAGATGGTGAAGGATAGCTTTTCGGACGATTTGATGCCCATATGTAAAGCTACTGCCTAACTTACTTCTATAGCATTCACTTACATTTACATCTATGTATTTCACTGATGCTTTTATCCAAAGTGCTGGCAGATAGCTCATTATTACCATACAGCTGTTACAGGGAGTGCAGCATAAGTGCAGCTTTAATGCTCTTCCAGTAAATAACCAGACACAAGTGTAAGTAGCATCAGAGGAAGTGCTACACAACATCTTCTAAACATAGAACCTAAAGCAGAGGACAAAAGACCTAGAAGACCGCTTTTTATATCAGGGGACAAAGACCTCATTGAGCTTGTGTTTGCCCGCACCGCAGTGACTTAGCTCCCCGGGGTCACAGTGTGAGCTGAGAGGTAGCCCTTTGCTTGGAGCATTAGCTCAGCAGGCTAATCCTCTTGCCTAGTAGTTGGGTTAGAGTTTGTGGCGACCCAGATTCAATCCCAGGTTGATACCGCTTCATAAATCAGGAGCATATGTGCAGTGCCTGCATCCTGATCATATATGTTAGCCGGTATTTCTTTAGCCTACTGATAGGCAGGTGAGGATTTATGTCTATGGCAGCTTAGCTCAGTCTTGTAGAGCTTTGTGTCGTCATCCATGCAAGGCATGCAGGCTATACCCTGGCATGCCATTGGAGGAGGTTTGGCGGAGTTTCTCATTTACTCATTTGTGGGGTTGTGGGCATTAAGATAACTGAGAGCTGTGCTTTTCCCGTTCTCTCTTTCTGTCCGGGACACACAAACCACCTTAACCTCTGCCTGTCTGACAAACCTCTACCAAGCTGGCCCAACATCTACATAATCACTTAGAGAAAACATTGTAAATGATCATTTACACATTTAAATGCAAAAAAAAGCTTTTCCTAGAATTGACTCGAGGTTCTCTATCTTCTGTTTATGTGAATTTGTGTAATAGTAGGAATGTTAAAGGGAAAACACGCCAAAGCAAGCAGAGGCCATTTAATGAGCCGTCATGGGTCACCGCAGCCGTTCACCTCATCCTCCACTGATTGCTCTTCTCATCGCAATCCATCTGTTTCCTGGGTTGACATCAGCTCAATAACAGCATTAAAGACATCAGACCTTTCATACTCAGCACTGAGATTTAAAAACGTCTGAGTTGTTTTCGTGCTTTGGAGTGACATGTTTGGAGATTGTATTGCAGTTGGAATTGAGAAAGTCTAAACAAACAAAATCAAAAATGTAGGATCAGTTCTTTTAATCTTTTATCCGTTGGTTGCATTTGTGTTAAACTGGGGGATTTTTGGGAAGCTAGGCCAAAAACTAAATAAACTAAGCAGAATTACCTCTATTCCTAAAGATCAATCGCACACACAGTATTTTCAAAATATTCTAAAATGTTTTTTTTGGATCATTGCAATCTGTTCCTCGAGGCAAGCAGCAATCTTGCGGGTAATTTCCCTTTAGTATGCCACCTATATAAGAAACAAGACACTAGAAAACAGGTTTTCTTCGTTTTGAAAAGAACTTTTTTTGAGGTATAGTTGACTATCAGTTAATGGGGTGTAACAAATATGCTTCTCTTTTTTGTCCTCTGTGTGTCTGGAATCAAAATCGATACAATCTTACTGAGGAATAACTAATCCTTCTAGGGATTTTGTGAGATACTGCATTAGGAAACACTTTATTGAATGGATTTATAATGAGTGGTTTATTACTTTTCTGCCTCACAGAGAACATTGGGAAAATTGGGGCATATTAAGGCTGGTGTGCGTGAGAATGAGCCAGTTTCGTAACGTCACATCTGCTGCTGACAGCCCAGGTGTATCACTATCATTATATGCTATTAGCATTTGCTAAGGGTAATTGTTTTGTCCCTTTGAAGACATTATGCAGTGTAAATTGTATTAAAACTGTATTAAATATTAATACTGTGTTAAATTTTTAATTTTCATTTAAAATTCATAGTTGCACATCTGGAGTTTTTAACGCAAACTTCTCTTTCCTGTTTAATATGCGGGTCCTTGTGTGTTGGGATTCCCCCAGATGAGCTCAGAATAGCCAAAAAGCTCTAACCTGAGGTCTGTCTCTCGGATTCTATCCAGTGTTGCTCTCTGCAAAATCCAAAGGCTAAATTATGTTTTTTTAAAATTACTATACCGGTAACTTTTTCAAAAATTTTAATTTGATTATAATGATGCTTTATTTGCCATTCCAGCATGCGCGCGCACACACACACACACACACACACACACACACACACACACACAGACATGCACGCACAGGTTATTAATTATATCTTTGTGGGGACTCTCCATTCACTTCGCAGAGCTTTGTGGGGAACTGAAAAATGGTCCCCACAATGACAAAAAAAACGAACACAATGCAATATAACCCTAATCCACACACACACACACACACGTGCTGGTGATAAATGTAATATAAACCTAATCCACACACACACACACACACACTGGTGATAAATGCAATATAACCTAATCCACACACACACACACACACACACACACACACACACGTGTGATAAATACAATATGAATGCAAGTACAGGGCCCTAGGTGAGTATATTCATGCCCATGCTGCTCATGGACCCGTCGAACTTTGATGTGTTTCTTCAGTTTCCAGGGGACTGGTACCATCATGTGGATCAACGATGTTCTGACACGCCTGTTACAGCAGGGGCTGGGAACCCTGATCCTGTAGAGCCGCTATCCAGCGGGTTTTCTATCCTACCCGATGAGTTACTATCTGCCTGAGATCAGATGTGGTTCACCAGACACAGGGTAGGACAGAAGAGGTGCTGGATAGCGGCAGTCCGGGATCAGGGTTGTCTACCCCTTTGTTATAGCATTTGTGTACATTTATTATATCTATGAGCCTACATTGTGTAAACATGCCTTTATCAATAGAGCTATTGTGTGTGAAAGGCTTTCCACAATTTCTTGGCTACCAAAGAATAGGCAGAGAGTAGAAAGTATCCTGTATACATAATTTGTATGGGTGACGTATTTGATTCTTGCTACAGCTGACACCAGCTTAAATTGCTATTGCTTTTCTCACTTGTGCTCGCAGAGCAGTGGGATAATTGTAGAGCCACGGGATTCCATTTAAACTGAGGGAAACCTTCTTTGGGGCTGCAGGGAAAGCAAAAGCGTGGCAATTTGGAGCCCTTTCCTGCATTAAGGAGGCTTTGCCGCAGAGAAGCCCAGCGAGCGGCCGCATGGCGGGGCTGTCTGTGTTCAAACTGCCCAACTCCAGGGCACTGCAGCGTCTCAGCGCTTGCTAGGGGACCGAAGCAATAAGTAAACCTGTCAGTGGTAGCTGAGGTGCTTGTATGATTTACTTTTTACGTTTTTTTATTTAGCAGAAGCTGTAAGTGATGTACGTGTGAGGGTCAGAGAGCAGGGCGAACCAGTATCACTGGTGTAATTGTGGCTAAGGACCTTCCTTACTCAAGGGCCCACTGGTGACATCAGAATGCCAGGTGTGGGATTGGAAATGGCGACCTTCTGATCTTGGGCACAGAGCCACACCTCACCTCCATGGCATATTCTAGTGGCAAAAAAAACCTTCTAATTGCTTATCCAGTATAGGGGTGCAACAAGCCTGGTGATTCCAGGAAGAGCAGGGGACACCCTGGATAGAAGCAGGGGAGACCAGGACAAAAGCAGGGGGAGACCAGGACAGAAGCAGGGGAGACCAGGACAGAAGCAGGGGAGACCAGGACAGAAGCAGGGGAGACCAGGACAAAAGCAGGGGAGACCAGGACAGAAGCAGGGGAGACCAGGACAGAAGCAGGGGGAGACCAGGACAAAAGCAGGGGATACCCTGGACAAAAGCAGGGGAGACCAGGACAGAAGCAGGGGAGACCAGGACAAAAGCAGGGGAGACCAGGACAGAAGCAGGGGGAGACCAGGACAGAAGCAGGGGAGACCAGGACAGAAGCAGGGGGAGACCAGGACAAAAGCGGGGGATACCCTGGACAAAAGCGGGGGAGACCAGGACAAAAGCAGGGGAGACCAGGACAGAAGCAGGGGAGACCAGGACAAAAGCAGGGGAGACCAGGACAGAAGCAGGGGGAGACCAGGACAGAAGCAGGGGAGACCAGGACAGAAGCAGGGGGAGACCAGGACAAAAGCAGGGGATACCCTGGACAAAAGCGGGGGAGACCAGGACAGAAGCAGGGGAGACCAGGACAGAAGCAGGGGAGACCAGGACAAAAGCAGGGGAGACCAGGACAAAAGCAGGGGGAGACCAGGACAAAAGCAGGGGGAGACCAGGACAAAAGCAGGGGAGACCAGGACAGAAGCAGGGGAGACCAGGACAGAAGCAGGGGGAGACCAGGACAGAAGCAGGGGAGACCAGGACAGAAGCATTTGATTATGAAGTTTTTTTTTTTAACCTGTTGTAATGGTGTAATAAAAATTGGTTCCATATGATTAATGATTATATTGCATTTACTTGCACAGTCATACTAATTGTAGTACTATCACTAGCATTAACTTGACTGGGAAACGGGCTGTGCAACACGATCGGAGCATGTTGAGGCCGATGCCCGGGTGCGGGTTCCATTTAAGGTCGAGAAAAATGACTGGAAGGCGGCCTCGTTCCCCGAACTCTGCGGTGATTTGGCAGTAATCACTGTCAGTGTGTTTGTGCTGCAGTTTCTCTGAGCGTGAAGGGCTGTAATTCAGTCAGAGAATGATCTAAGAGGAAACATTAGGCCTTTGTATTTATAATGAAGCTTGGGGAGCCCCCTGCGGGTGCGGAAACTCCGAGCCTGAGGGGGATCGAGCTTTTTATGATCAAAACTGAATTAAATCACATATTTATGCATGAGGCTATTTTCGGCAAGGTCACGCGCATTGACTATGTTGAGATGCTGCCTTGTTTTTTAAGGAAGAAGCACTGGCTTTTTGTTACCCAGCAAGTAGCTCTTTGTTTTAACAATACGATGGTTGTGGGTTCAAATCCCTGGGAGCATACCTAAATTGTAGCCCAATTGTAGGTCCACTCCAGGAGATAATTAAGAATCCCCCATTGTCAAACTTTCCACTTTGGGAACCCCAGGTCTAATACACCTATCACTGCATGTTCTGCATTGAATTGAGTGCTTATATAAACACAGTATTGCTTAGCTGAACTCCAGTGCACATATAGGTTAAATGCACTGCTAATTGTCTAGAACAAGGAAAAATATCAAGCAAATGAATCGTAATGAGGTATATTTCCTTAAAGTGTAGAACAAACTAAACAGTTTGCGGGATATTGTGATATCCTTAACCACGTGTATGTTTTTTTTAAATTAGCAAATTTATATAATTACCAGCACCTCTCCAAAAAAAATAGGAATGGGAAAAATGCTTTTACATCCCAAGACTTTTTGAATAGCACTGTTCATGTCTATGAAGGATTATACTAACAAATGCAGATATAAATCAAATCTGCTTTCTCACTAATTATACACCAAGGCATTGTGGTCTATGATTATCATAACATCCACACTTAAGTGCATCACCCTGTCTTGCTAATCCAGCCTGTTGTTGAGGAGAGCGCCCAGGAGGTAGTAATTCCCGGCCCGATAAGCCTGCTTTTGTTCTCCTGTCCCTGCAGTGCTGAAAACGACCAGCAAGGATGCCTGCTGCTCGAGTGGGAAAACACGCAGCTTTATGTTTATGGCTGCTGTACAAATACCAGCAATTATGCAGCAATTTGGTAATTAGCAAGATACTTCGTGGCAGGATGCAGGCAGGCCCTGTCCTCTAACCAGATTTACATGCTTGCTTGCGGGTCAGAGTTAGCGTTTTCGTGGCTATGCATGTATACTTTATTTTAAATGATGGAGAGTAAGATTATGTCATTGTAAAGCTAGGACAAGACCTTGAATATATATAAACCATATCTGACATTATCTTTGAGTCGCTGTTGAACTGAATCAACTACTTTTTTTGTCTTCTCAGGATCTCAGTTCTCACTCATTGGACTAAACTACTCAGTACTTAACAAAAAAAAACATCTGCAGTCAGTTATCTGTAATAATTTATTCGAAGAGGTGCTAAATGCAGTTCTATTCTTGGTAATGAACCCTGTAAGTGTGAAAATCTTCTGGAACGTTCCATTGATGTTTATTTTTGGCCCGAATGTGTCTGATGTGCTGACGCCTATGAAGAACCCTGACAGCAAAGTGTTCCTGCTGCTGAGAAATATCAGTCTATTCAATCGTAAAACTGCATATAATGAGTGTATGTTTACTTTAGGTTGCCCGTTGCACTTCCTGTGGACACCTGGGTTACTTTGTTAAGCCTATTTTTGCTCAGTAAACAATGCTGACATGTTAAAAGAATCCCCTTTCATCTCAAACATCAGAAAACATAATATTCCCTTTATATTTCACAACACACTGCACGTTACCTTTCTAACACCATCAATAAAATAAACATGTGAAAATTTTAAACACCCAAAATATTGAAAGCAAATCTAAAAAAAAAAAATGTCCTAATATATTTTAACAGCTGATATTTTACTTTATTAAATGTGGCCCAAAAGTAATTTTGTGGAGTTCTGTGGAAATGCCTGTAGGAAATGGCTAATTTCCTAAATAAAATTTCCTTGAAGCTTGGAAAGGGATCTAATGTCACTTTGCTGTGGAGGTTGGATACAGAAAGGCAGAAAGATCACGTACATCTCCATTGAGTTTATCATATAGTATTCATCTAATTGTCTTTCTTTCAGCCTGTCTGTTTATTTGAAGACCTTGTGCCCTATATTGACTTGACTGATCGCTGACTTGGCCGTGTCATTTCCTGTCTGAAGCTGTAGACCTAACTCGTAAGATTCCTCGGTATATAATGAAAGGCTCGCTTCTGGCACATTGTCCGCTCTTCCTATCCTTCTTCTCATAAAGCGGAGGCCCCTTGCCACCACCAGCTGCGGCGGTAGCCTTTGCTCGAAGGTGCCCTTATCTGAGGATTTAAGCCCTTGCCAAAGCCCTGTCGGTAGTCTGGTGTCCTGTTTACAAAAAGTGCATTATTGTGATGAAAGAAGAGACAGTACTTGAACGTGCAGAAGTTTTTCACCAGCCTGCAGATATTATTTTCCAAGGACGACGGCTCGTTTAGAGAGTTTTATGGTTCATGTCAGGGAGGGGACATCGGAATGCCTCTGGCTGATGATCTGAACGGATATTTTCCGCCAGAGAGGTGAAGGGAAACTTGTTATAGATGTATTGAATGGGGGGGGGGGGGGGGGGGGGTGAAAAAGCACACATTGGAGAGAAGGCAGAAAGGGGGGGAGCTGCTTGTTCTCAAATGCCACGTTTTATGAGTCGTTTTTAAGTGCATTCCTCTGCAAAAATCTGCGGGGTTAAGAGGGTGCTACAGAGCAGTGCGGTGAAATCTCAGGCAGCAGGAGGTTAAGTATGACATCAATGAGCAGGGGATCTTGTGGCTAAGTGAAGTGTGGGGGGGGAGGAATTAAACAGTGGAGATTTGGACACTGGGAAAGGTGTGTTTGACACATACCTATTTCCATTCAGTGACTGCATTTCCCCCGAAGCGGTTAACAGCACCTGAGAGACAGTTTCTGAACAGCTCCTCTCGAGGTCAAGCCAAGCGATCAGATTAAGGAGATACAATAAATAAATGAATGCAATAAAGAGGCGTTAACAATGCAATAGGCCCTCATCCAGAATCCATTTGCAGCCCATTACATTGATCTGCACTGTTATTGCCGTAGCGGTATTTCAGTCCAAGTATGTCTCCAGTCATTCTAACTACCGTAAAATATAAAATCCCAGCTCAAAAACATCAACAGGATGCCTCGTTGCTGCTTAATTTTTTTAAAATCTCTCTCTGTCTATTTGTGTATGGTTTTATTGCATTGTTCATCGAGTACAATGTAACTGCTTTTTTGCCCATTCCAGCTCAGAGTTGGCACTAATGAGAATCCATCCACTACAGCCTAGGAATTACTTTCAGGGGAAAAACGCCACAACCTGTTTAAGGGGGTCCACTCATGGCGTCGGGTATTGATTGTTGTGCCGAGGATACAATGGAGTTACAATGTAGGTGAGAGTTTGTGGGCTGAGGGTCAGCTAATCTGAGATAAGGGCGCCTCCAGTTAGTCCCTGTCACTGGGTCCCCCTTCTTGGCTGCTGGGAGGAATGGCTGTAGCGCCGATGCTAATTTCTGAAGAGCGAATGAAATCCTACTTAAACCCCGTCTCTTGCTTTCTCTCCTTCCTTTTCCCCTGTGCCTTGGGTGCATGTGAATCAGGTAAGAAATGACAGTAGCACTTAAAGATACCTTCATAATGCATTATAATGATCGGTATAAAAATTAATGAAGCTTTACAGCATCTTCTATAGACGGTCATAAGCTATTATAGAATTGTTTATAATACTTAATGCTTAATAATATATACAATAATTATAATACTTCATAAGCTCCACTGAAGCTCCCATCTATAATGCACTATAGATACCTTAATATAATAATATTTTATAATAATGCATTATAATGGTCGGTATAAGCATTAACAATGCTTGGTACTACATTATTAAAGTATCTATAGTGCAGTATATAGATGAGAGCTTCATAATGCATAATAAACACGCTATGCCTTTTTTCTAAATATTTCTAGCCATGTGTATAATGCTTTATGAATGTTCATAGTGTTCATAGATTCTTGTAGACTTGGAATTCACAGAAAGTGTTACCAAAATGATTTTAATTAGGCGCCTGTGGTATCAGTTGAGGAATGGGAGTAAGCCACGCTTCTGTGCCACCAGGTGGCGCTGTCTGTAGTGGCGTTATACCACTCTGCTACCCCGTCAGTGGTCGTGGGCGGGAATGGGAGGGAAAGGGCTGCACATCCCAGTTAATGCTCAGTGTCACCCTTCATGTTCCAACCTACAGATGCAATTTGCTGACAACTCTTAGTGAAGGAATAAGTGATACACAGTTATAATGACTTCTATTAACCAGCCTCTCTCCTGCAGAACGGCTAGCAGGTGTTCCACTGCGTTAATTATGCATAACGTCACCCTGGAATATTTAAAGGCTTTCTGTAGCACTGGGAATGAAATATTTTTAAAAAAATCGTCCTTCATGGCAAGCAGGGTAGAACTATTTGTATGTACGGCGCATGCCAATCTAGTCTGCCTGTCCTCGACAGAAATCAAGGTGTTTCACTGTTTCCTTACCGCGTTTTCTGGTGTAAAAGGACACATGAGCAAACTGTCGGAATTTGAGTTTAACCTGTGACCCGTGAAGAAAAGATATAAAATTAAATATAAATACCCACGTATGTGCCAAACATGCTGTCATACATATACATATCAGATAGCGAGGTGTGTTCATTTGTTTTATCGTAAAATAATACCCTACGTGACTCTTGATAGAGAAAGATGCACTAAAGACAGTTGTAAAGAAAAAATAATTTACATAACATAAATAAATAATGAGTATTTAATACATTTATGAATATTTTACCATTTTAAATAAAGGGTGACTGCCAATGTGGAGGCCGGTCAGCTGATCCCTCACCAGCTTAAATCTGTTCTTTTCTCCTCCTGCTGGCTCATAACCTCAGATCTTCTTCATCTCCTCCCTGTCGCTCCTCTGGGCGGATGATAGCTGACACGGATACGCCACGATGCGAGGGGCCAGTTTAACCTTGAGCCGGCTGGAAATGTTAGGGAACTGGGGGAAAAAAAGATGCAAGAAGAGTGAAAGAATGAAGGGAGCGTCATGAGATTCCTACATTTAGATTTGGGGCTTGAGGAGATGGATTGCCTGGTGGCCGTGAGTAATTTGTCACTGTCACCAGAAGGGGAGAGAGAGAAGCAGGACAGGGAGTGAGCGAGGAAGCCCCTGTGGTTTTATATTATACTCATATACCTGTTTAGTAGGGTGGTATGGTGGTTCTGTGGATGGCAGTGTAGCTACACACATCCTGGGTTGGAGGATCAAAGACGGCCTCTGGCTCTGTGCATGAACTTTGTTCATTCTTTCATTGTTTGGTGGATTCCTCCCAGCCGTAGGAAAAGCGGGGGGCCTAAGCTGGCCACAGTGCCTGAGCATGTGCTCTGTGTTGGACTGACACCCATGTTGAATTCCATTACTAGAACTAGACTCCAAGTTCACCACGATCATCTCCTAGATAAGCAGTGCTGAGGAATAGAGGGATGAATGGATATAAGTATTTACTTCGGAATGATGTGGATTAAGAAACAGAGCAAAGTGAATGCACAAAAAAACAAGCAAAAAAAGCTAAAGTGGAAGTATCTATTGTCAACTTCAGATATATGATGTGTGGAGCCATATCATTCTCATTGGTCATAGTGAAAATGAAAATGAATCAATAAAATATAAATCAAACATTGGCACTAGATGTCAGGACAAACGCATCCACTAGAGGACAGAAATTATACTGACACTTGTTCATACAGGCAACGTGTTGTTCAGAATGCCGCAGTCTCATTGACATTGAGTTACACTAGGACAGCTTACCGGGGGGGGGAGAGAAAATATGCAGTGTTTTTTTTTGTCCTACATAATTTGTGTTCGCTGGCACCGCAACACTGGCTGTGTTAATTCAAGACGTTAATTATTGTATTTAAATTGTTTTCCATTCCAGTGATCTAATTAAAGTTCTGCTGGCCAGGGACAGATTAACATTGGGTGGTTTCGCTGGGCACCTTGTTGGCTTTCGCCCGTTCTGGACACTAGACTTATTTCAGTGTTTGTATGTTACACCGGGGCAGCAAGAAGGGCGGTGGCGTGTTTCCAAGGAAACGGTCACCCAATCGTGGTTTACTTTCCAGGAAGCCATCTCACTCGCTATACCACATAATGCAAAATGATGACTTTTAGTACAGGGATGGAAAATAAAATATTCTTTCTACATTGTTAATATTTTGAGTTCTTAATAAATGCACATGCACCACACCGACAAGCTTGGGGGTTTGATCCAACCTCCACTCTGTGAGTGTTTCTGTGAGTTTCCTCCTGTGATTCACAAACATATGGTGTCTCGTTTTGCTCATAGTGTAAGTGTGTAGCTCACAATGGACAGGCATCAGTGTTCGACTTGCCCCAGACTTCCAGGTATTCGCTTCAAGCTCACTGCTCCCTCTGAACCTTTACTGCAGTGTTTCCCAATCCAGTCCTTGGGGACCTGCAATAAGAGGGGCCATAATTTATACAGAGAAGACAATCTCATCATTAGCCAATGATATGTTTCGATTCGATGAGTGACAGGGGAGGGGGAAATCTTTGGGCCAATTAGCTTTCTGGTGGGGCCAGTGCCCCTATGACCCCGCCCCTGTATATGTATCATTGCATTTTCAGGTGTCAAACAAAAGTAGGGCAGTAATTTTCCATCATCTAATTTTGATTATCCTTCGACACTGATGATGCATAAACCAAAATTCTCCACCACAGGTTTCTTGCACTTTGGATACACAAAGTACAGATCTGCATCAAGCTTCTTGTCCACAAATCCCTATTTTGGTCACACTCTAGCTGATAGCACATCTGATTGTCATTACCAATATATCCAATCTTCATAAGTACTACATGAGCATTTGTAAATCTTTACAAAGGTTCTATTTAGGGACCTGAATATACATGATTAAACAACCAAGCAAATCAGCCAAGTGGGGCAGAGTTGATGTTGTTCCCTTGTGTCTTGTAGTGGTTTGCTTACATTTGTCATATCTGGAGTTTCACATGTCAGGGAGCCGTGGTGGGTTAGGGAGTCCCTGCTGAACATCCAGGGATGTTTCCGCTGTGTCCTCAGCCGCCAATGCCCTGCTGAACATCCAGGGATGTTTCCGCTGTGTCCTCAGCCGCGAATGGTGTCGCTGTGAATGCTGCTTTCTGGCCACTTTGCTCCAGGTGACCTTTGCATCACTGCCTTTCTTCAGAGAGAGGGGAGAGAAAGTGGAGAGAACAGAAAGGGACGGGGAAAGGTTTTAGGTATTTGTGTGCATTCTGTATGTGAGTCAGACATTCACTCCGTCAGTCTTTCGCTTTCTCATCAGTATAGAATTACACCTATTTTGCAGTGTTCCGAGTTTTTTTTGGCATATTCATAACATATAGAGTGTCAGTCTTTCACACGGACAGTCTTATTATTTATGGTTTGTTTTCATATTATTTAAGATGATCTGATAGTAGGGGTCTGATATGTTGAAGTTATTTAGCATTTAGTCCAACACGAGTAATTGCCTGGCACACCATAGTGTGTTGGAATAAATGTAATTATGTAAGGTTAGCAAAGTGCCGATTAAGAGCAGATGAAGTTTACTAGAACATTTGTGCATTTGATTGTGCACGGCTGCTGGAAAGAAATTCATGCATTTGTTGGTAATTCTTGGTTTTTCATGCTCAGTTTTGGATGCATGAATTATTATTCATGTAACAGACTATTGTCTCATTTACCTCAGTCATCTGGAGCATTGGCGTTGGGTTCAGGTTCAGGTGTGTAGAGTGTAACCTCATTGAGCAGCACAATAAAGATTTACATAAACGCACAATGGAAACAATAACAGGTCGAAATATAATAAGTGAATGAATAATCTGCAGTTGGGTTTGCCAAATTGCCTGTAGGTGTGTATGTGTGTGTTAATGGTGTGTGAGTTTGCCCTGTGATGGGTTGGCGTCGTGTTCTGGGTTATTCCCTGCCTTCTGCCTGTTGTGTCTGGGAGAGGTTCCGGATCCCTGCTATGCTGTATTGGATAATGGTGTAACGGGTCTGAAACTCAGCAATACAAATGTTCACAGTCTCCCCCCCCCCCCCCCCAGCTCAGCCCGCTGCCACTGACGCAGGTGCAGCCTGTTGAGCTCTCATTACGTTACTAATGTCACAAAAGTCATTTTTCATTTCACAATTAACACTATAACACATGTAAATCATAAAATTATTATTCAATTTAAAGTTATGGCAAGATGTTTATTTTGTAAATATTACACCCAGTTTATTGCCAGTTGCATGTGTCACGTGACTATTTTGGTCCAATCCTCATCGAGTGATCACATTTGCGGAAAAAATTCGGCTAGTTTCATTAGCTAAAGGTCGATAATAACCCTCCGCAGTTTTCCAAATTGTTGGTGATTAATAAAACCCAAATTTTTCCCCCTGTATTTTCTTATTCCCCCACCTCCCAAAAAAAAATCAAGGTATGAACCAAATTGTGGCTCAAGAATCGAGGTTTCAACCAAATTGTAGCTCTGGAGAATCGTGATGAATGAATGATCTCCAGCTGGACATCAAGACCTTCTGAGAGGACCACCTAGTGTTTTTTCGAGTGCCATGTCTGAATTCTGCCTTTCCACCAAGGGGGGGGGGGGGGGGGATTACACATCTCCTGCTGAGACGTGGAGGCAGTGCGTGGGGGGGCAGGCCACTGCCGCCTGCAGTGCGTGGGAGGGCAGGCCTCTGCCGCGTGCGTTTCAGGCAGCGCTGCCTCTCAGCCCTGGCGCGGAGGTCTGCCTCCAGAATGCTACGCAGGTCATGGTTGGTGTCAGAGCCGTCTCTGCCTCATGTCGGGCCAGGAGCTTCTGAGAGAGAGCCACTCTTCCAGATTTAGCCGGGCTCTTTTTATTTCCACACGCACCCCGGGCTTCATCTTTCCATGGTATACAAAATCGCCACGGGCATAGTATCCGGGGAGGCGTATCCGAGACGAGATAATGGAATGCTCTAGCGTACGTGGGGCGCGGGGAGCCCCGGGAGACGACATCGACGCATTAGATCCCGCGATTCTGAAGTAGGACGGGGGCCACAATGAACCGGGGTGAGGACATGATGCCGACACAAGGTTAAAGCAAGGCGGGCGGTCAGCAAGCGCCTCATTGGCCGAGAGAATTAGTTGTCGAAACACCCCTCCCCCAGGTCTAGACTGCTCTCGCCGGACATCACCCCGGTGGGCTGAGACAGCTCTTCACACGCCTGTGTTTACTCAAGGTCTCTGTGATTCTAAGGCAGCTTCATGAGGACCTCTCTGCCCTGGCTCAGCCTGCTCTTAGTCAGCCCTGTTGGTTAGAAGTGTAATGAAGCTCTGACTGCCTCATATCAGTCACAGAGAGGCCTCTCGCCCTGTTATTGCAACAGGCTCAGTGTCACAGAATGTAAGGTCAGCATGCAAATGGACTGAGAAGCACGTAAGTGAGGTTAAGGGCATGGCCTCCAGGCCTGTGAGGGCCAGCGACATTTAGCCAGCGATTACGCAGTCACACCCTGCTGTTCTGAGCGTTAAATGGGACGGGGACCACAAAACCGGGGAGCACTCGCTTTCGGTGCTTCGTTAAGAACCCATGAATGAACGACCACAAAAAAATCACCTACATGAACTAGGAGGCATTGGCTATGGCACACAAAACAGCAAAACACTTTTTTTAGTTGCAATACCATGTTTTTGTGTTTGTTTTGTGTGTGCTTCGTGCACCCCAACTAAACTCGGTCAAAACCTTGAATCCAAAAGGAATCGCCATTGATTCATCATGGGCTGAATTCTGACAACTGGCCTGAGATAATTAAACTACCCAGGCAATACACCGGCACGCTGAGATCAATAAATAGCTTTTGGCTTTAGCCTCTTATCTCGCGGTTAGTGCGTAGTTCCGGTTTGTGCACTAATTCGAGCAGATGGCGACAACATGTATATTCGTCATATAGTATTCGGTGTGTTGCATTTGTGTCATTGTAATATCTTATCCATTTAACAGGCTTGGGTGGTATCTAATTTTTCATACCATCAATACCATTTTTACGGTATTTTAAAAAGCAATGCTATGTAACGGCACGGTAAATTATATTACCTTAACAGTGTCCAAGCTTAGCATTTGTCGGTGAGACCAGGACAGTGACTTGGGCCGGTACTCAGGGTGCTGTGACCCACGTTCACCGGACCATGGGACTTTTCGGGTTATTCCAGCACGGAGCTGCCGCGCTCTCAGCCCTTTGCACTGCGCCGCGAATACCAGCTGTCTAATCGCGTCTTTGGCACGGAGGAGGGCATGAGGCTGCGGCAATAGGAATGCGGCATTTACAGACAAAACTAACTAACCAGCAAACTGCACCGAAATGATCCTCCCTGGGCTTCTTTACAGAGGGATTTAGGAGGATTCCAAGGGTTGAGAGATGCAGTGGTTCTGAAAAGTGGCATGGCTAGCACATGGCTGGCAGGAGTGTATTCTGATTGGTTAGTCTGGGGCAAGGTGTGGGTGCGAAAGAGCTGTGGAATGTGGCTGCCTCTTCAGCAGCAAGATGGGGGGGCATGGTGTTGGAGAGCTGACTGGGCCCAAACGTAGGCTTTGCCTGTCCATTATTCACAGGGTGCGCTCATGCTGTCACCTTCTGACGTGACAACTGTCCGCTTGTTGCTTTGCTGAGCCGGAAATGGAGCTTAGGGATGCAACCTGTACTGGCAACGCAGCGGAATCACCTTCAGTGCTGGAGTGCACCGTATGCGTTTCCATGGTAACAACCCCCAATACGGCAGCGCAGTGTTGCCATGTAAATGAGAAGGAAATGATTTGCAGCTTTACAGTAAGATCATCTCACGTGGAAGACTGAGAGGGGACCGCCCAGGATGGTGGTCTAGGGGCTGTGGGGTCTCCTCCCCCGCTTCTGCCGGCATCCGTTGGCTAGCGGCCACGAAGGGTCTCCTGACATCCTCATCCATCACTCTGTGTGTGGTCTGCACATCCATTGCCATTTCAAGCGACTCAGCCAATGGCCATAATCTGTCCATCAATTCTGCAATGTATCCTTGACTCACTCTTCTCATTGAGCGAATATTGTGTCACAGTACATTGAGATGCATGCTGTGCATTTTCATAGCTCTGCTTTTCTGATGCCTTAACACAGATTTGTATAATCAAAAATACGATAAAAATGATCTGTCCACTACAAAAAATGAGCAAACTGTTATGTGCAGCTGTAAAACTTCTTTGGGGCAGGCAAATTCCCACCAAATTCAATTTACTTAATTTCATTTTTACATTGTCTCTTTCACAACAGTTGCTCCAAGGCATCTGACAAGAGGATGTGGCAATACATTACTGAATCATTTATACAAAATATAGGGAAATAAAGAATGCTATTGTCATGAGGTACATGTATGTTTTTAAATATGATTTTCATGCAATCCATCCAACCATCCATCCATCCATTCATTCATGCTTATTCAGTAGTGTCACAGTGATTCTGAAACCTCTCCCAAGGATCAGTGGATTGGGTAGGTGGATAGGTTACAGACCCACCACATCCCTTTACCGGATAAGCAATTGTAGAATATTCATGGACAGAAATGTGATTTTAAGCGGATGACCATCAACTGAGCTAAAAAGAGAATGAATATGGTCAAACTGCACGCCAACGAAATCAGTCTTCATTCATTTGCTTTGCTCATTATTTATGTTGACTGTCGGTGCTCAGGCGTGATGAAGCTCATTAATACCCCTATGCTGTTAAGATTCATGCAACAGTCACAGAGCGGGATGAATGAATCATGGGACTTTTGATGGAAGGCAATAATTTTGAATGTAGAGTGTCTGTGTCCAAGCGACGCGAGGGGAACACAAAGCTTCGCCTCTCTGCATGCTAAGTGTAAAGACCGGCTCACACATGGCAGTGCTGGTCTCTCTGTGTGAGCTTCCCCTGAAGCAGGTGCTCACGGCCATACCTTCCCTTCTGCTCCGACTGCTCGGGATCCTGGGAGAAGCGTCTCCCACGGAGATACACCTGTCTGTGGCTAAAAGGGGGAGCCAGACGCACCTCCGATCACACTGTCTTCACCTGGAAAATGTCACAGAGAGAGGATCTGAACCCGCTTGTATCCAGGCGTTTCTCGTCTCGCTCCCGTGACGACGATTTCGAGACGCCGGATGTGCGCGGCACTTTGCCACGTTTAACCCGTGACGGTTTCTGCTTCAGCTGGCATGGGAGCATAAATGGGAAGGTTTCTGCCCCCGCCTGATAGAGGCTGGCAGCAGGCTTGATGCTCGCCGTGAGATCAGCTTTTTCTTTCACCGTGGGAGCAAAAGCCTTAGTATCACTGCGAGTGTTTGTCGCCGCATTCCGGCGTTGAGGAATGTACCTGCGTTACTGTGTGCGGCAGGAGCCCCCGGGCATTTTCGACTTGCGCCGACTGCCTATGCAAGATAGACCAGGAGTCTGGGCGTGTGCTGGGGAAGAGTGTCTGGACCTCGTCTGTCCAACAGGAGGGCAGACACAGAAACTCTCGCTGGGTCTGCATGCTGCCTTGAGCCCGCCAGAGAATGAGCCGCGCCGTCTGCAGGAAGCCATCTGGAATTTATTACAGGTTGATAAAGCAGAACCCGGCATTCTGTTGGAGCGGCCCCATTTCCCGCGTCGGATCCCGTGTTCTGGGCTGTTTCCGACTCTTCGCGCTTCTTCTGAGACCCATCGGCGGGCGGATCGTGCCGCGGGCCAAGTATGGATTTCGAGCAGTTTTTTTGGCCGCGGCAGGTAGTTGGCCGAGAGGAGAAGGCAAAAGGAAGCATCTCACTTCCTCTCTCCATGGATTTTTTTAAAGATGCCTGTGGAGGCTTTAACTAGGGCCTGTAGAACAGGCCAATCCCAGCATCTCATCATATAGCCAGCTGTCTGCCAGATGAGGCAAACCTTGTGTGACTGACACCTACTGCACTTGACATATTTTATCCACCTGGAATTCAGTCCTCAGCTGCATGTTTCCCAATCCGATATTCGGGGACACAGACAGTCCAGTGGACTGTTGGGCAGGAAGCTGAGAGAGAGCAAAAACGTGGATCGTCTGTGGGTCCCCGAGACCTGGGGTGGGACACACTGCTCTAGGTCATTCCGTTAGAAAAAAATGTCTTTTTAAAGTGATATAGTGATTTTTCTTTTTCAGTTTAGAGTAGCAGGGTGGGTTTTGAGGACAAATTATATGTATTTCATTAGTACTAAAAACGGAAAAGTGCTAACGGGCAGCTCACCTTCCAGTTTCACGTCGTTTCCGACGGCGCACTGGCGTACCCTTCACGCTGGGGGGGGGGGGAGGGGGGTGGTGTCGCCCCGAATTGCTAATTCAGCGCCCCCTCAGAAGACGGCGCCCCAGGCGGCCGCCTAATGGGTTTCCCGGCACTGAGCCAGGTGGATAAACAGTGATTTCTTTTAACCTACCATTATACTTTCCTGCTCTTCAGGCAAGAGTTGCCAATGTCTTCCTAGCCTATTTGGCAAGACCTACCATAAATTAGTCCTACTATTTACTTTTAATGTAGCTTGTATGTAGTAGCCCTGGGCCTGTGGTTTCTGTAGACCTCAAGTCAACAGTTAAATGCTAAATAACTTTTATCCGCCAGTGATACAGTCACTTTCAGAAAGGTCTGGACCGAAACAGATGCATTTGTATTTAGTGCACTCTCCAGTTTATTTCCTTTTCATTTATCCCTGCTGAATCTGCTCAGTCAGCTTTCCCCAGGAAGCCCCTACAGATAACCCCATCCCTGGTTCTAAGCATAGCAGTATGCTCAGATAACGCCATCCCTGGTTCTAAGCATAGCAGTATGCTCAGATAACCCCATCCCTGGTTCTAAGCATAGCAGTATGCTCAGATAACCCCATCCCTGGTTCTAAGCATAGCAGTATGCTCAGATAACCCCATCCCTGGTTCTAAGCATAGCAGTATGCTCAGATAACGCCATCCCTGGTTCTAAGCATAGCAGTATGCTCAGATAACGCCATCCCTGGTTCTAAGCATAGCAGTATGCTCAGATAACCCCATCCCTGGTTCTAAGCATAGCAGTATGCTCAGATAACGCCATCCCTGGTTCTAAGCATAGCAGTATGCTCAGATAACCCCATCCCTGGTTCTAAGCATAGCAGTATGCTCAGATAACGCCATCCCTGGTTCTAAGCATAGCAGTATGCTCAGATAACCCCATCCCTGGTTCTAAGCATAGCAGTATGCTCAGATAACCCCATCCCTGGTTCTAAGCATAGCAGTATGCTCAGATAATGCCATCCCTGGTTCTAAGCATAGCAGTATGCTCAGATAACCCCATCCCTGGTTCTAAGCATAGCAGTATGCTCAGATAACGCCATCCCTGGTTCTAAGCATAGCAGTATGCTCAGATAACGCCATCCCTGCTTCTAAGCATAGCAGTATGCTCAGATAACCCCATCCCTGGTTCTAAGCATAGCAGTATGCTCAGACAACCCCATCCCTGGTTCTAAGCATAGCAGTATGCTCAGATAACCCCATCCCTGGTTCTAAGCATAGCAGTATGCTCAGATAACCCCATCCCTGGTTCTAAGCATAGCAGTATGCTCAGATAACGCCATCCCTGGTTCTAAGCATAGCAGTATGCTCAGATAACGCCATCCCTGGTTCTAAGCATAGCAGTATGCTCAGGCAGGTACCCCAAGGTGATATACACACGACTTCACATGTTCTAGCAGGATTTCTATATCAGGGCACAAAAGGATTAAATGAGCAACTGTTGCTCTTTCCAGCTGCAGGTATTATTTTGTTATACTGTTACAACTGTGTTACAGCTACAACCGTCCCTGTTAGGTGTGGGACACAAAGATTAAGCTTAATAATGTCTTTGAATCTGGTTGCCAAGTAATTAAATGTAGTTGGTGTTGCAACTCTGCAGGGCAAGCTGGAGCCAGACCAAGATTTTGTTTCAACCAACCAGTTGAGTATAAAGAGTCAGAGTCACAGAGTCCTCAACTGGTTGGTTGAAACAAAATCTTGGTCTGGATTTGTACTCTCTGAACCTGAAATGTCCACCTCTGTTGACAAGTAACCCATCCAGTGTAATCCTTGCATTTTGTCCTCTGCCTTTTGCAGTTGGTTCAAAGTCAACTAAATGGGTTGATTGATAACTCATTAAAATCATTCAAGAATAACAGTCATTGGTTGACGTATTTGGATCCATCCATCCATCCATCCTCTGTATCTCCTCACCCACTGCTGGATTGTTGTGGGCCTGGGGGTTACGACAGGAAGCACAGGACAGGAGGCAGGGAAACAACATGGGTGGGATGCATGCTTTTGGACTGTGGATGCATGCTTTTGGACTGTGGATGCATGCTTTTGGACTGTAAGAGGAAACTGGAGTACATGTAGAAACCCTCAGGAAGATGGACCTGACATACAGACTTTAGTTAATATATTTCCAGTGCATTATGATAAAATACACATAGACATTTATGTATACAGTGCAATTTCGTGACAGTGCTGATTTTGACACCACAATAAAGCCATTGTGAAATACACACAGTGTAATTCGAATATGCCACAAAGCACAAAGACGTGATTTATTTAACTACTCTTATGTATTAAATCTGTCTCTCTGAATACCAGTCAGAGTAAGTGAACTTTGGAGAAAACTCTGGATTGGAATGGACATTTAACTCCAAGCAGGTGTAAGAATTTAAACATCTATTAAGCTTAATGCATTGTATAGCCATTTCCACAATTAAATTAACTCACAGCTAGAAACTGTGGCTAACGGTCTCCTTCACAACACATCGATTCATATGCTCAGTGTTTATAGAAGAAGTTTGTCCTGCAACAAACTCTGAATTGTTTTATCATGTAGTATATTACTTTTATATTGACTTTTGTGCTGTCAGAGTGTAACGTCATTGAATTTTCTTCGAATGACTGCAGTCGTTAATCAAAGAGCTAAAACTATTACTGCACTACAGAATATTTATCCCATGTAACGTAGATAATAAGAGAAATGATAAGCTTGTGGGCCTTGAGAGATAAAGAAATGGAAACATGCATAGCTAAAACTATGTTCCATAAATTTCCAAATCTATTACACATGAGAAGTTTTAAAGATCTATATTGTTATTGCTAGCGTACACTTGTCATTACGATCTGTTTTCCTCCTTGGTTCTCTGTAATATTTCCCATTTCCCCATAGGCTGGTGCTTCTATATGCACCTTAGAATGTTCTGTTCTGTGCTTGTGGATGTAAGCTTAGCCAACAAAACATTTAAGTGAATTTTCTGCAAATATTTGCCTGAAAAAGCAGTTATTTTATTGTATTTTGAATACTTTAGCTGACATTGTCAGTAGCATCTGTTCGACCTTTGCAAGGAACGGCCAAGCAGTTTTTGCTGTAACATATCCTCTTCTTGTCATGATCTGCCTCTTCTAGACAAGTCATTTTGTGTTGATAATGATGTGACACTCTGACAAGAAATAGCTGGCTTTAGTACGAGGGGTAAAATAAGTTATCTTAATCGCTTGTTGTTTTTGGCACACACCAATGTAACTCGATCTGCTGAATTCCGCCACGTACTGCTTCTTATAAATAACTTGCCTGCTACAGTATATTTAGAAAACAGTAAGTACATTTATCAGCACAGTATCAAATGGAAAACATTGTTTAAAAAGCTGTATATGTGGAAATTGTGTTCAGTCTGTCAGTACTAATACAAAATATCCTCCTATTGAGAAAATATCTTTCTGTTTATTTGGTTGTGCACAAGTGGTTATGTGATACAATCAATCTGCTATTCCAATCCTCAATGACCATTACTATTTTACTAAACTGCTATACTATACTTACCCACTATATATTCCTGTTTATGAAGTTCATCCATTTTCCAGCCACTTATCATGGAGAAGGTCAGAGGGGGTCACACATTTGCATGCTACAGGCATTTTAAAGATGCCAATTGGCATAACTGCGTGTCTTTGTACTGCGGGGAGAGAGCAGAGCCTCCAGGGGAAACCTGTGTGACACAGGGACCAATGCCAGGCGACAGTGCCTTCCACTGAACCCCCAAACTGGGCCTGTCACATGACATGAAATCGTCATATGATTGGTTTGATTGGAATTAAGAAGAATCAACAATATAACTATTTAAAACTGAACTTATATTATAATATAAAGAAAATCTAAAGATATGTATAAAAAACTAAAATGTGAGCTCAATGACTTAATACCTGTCCTATAATTCCATATATAATTATGTGCTGTACATAAATGCATCCTACCCAGTACCTGATTTTTATATCCTTCCTCTTTTTTCTTTTCCTTTTCCTTCTTGCTTTCTTTCTTGCACTGACAATAGTCTTCCAGCTTCGTTGTACCTTGTGCAATTCAAATAAAGGCATTAATCAATCAATCAATCAATCAATTAGTTAATTCACGGTGAGCCTCAATTCTGTTCCAGGAAGAACAAGGAAAGGAACACACTGAACGGCATGTGGAATTATAAAATTATTATAAAATTAACGTGAATGAGTACTAGTATTAAAGTAGTGAGCATTTCAGAGATCATAGTAAACTGAAAGCAGGATCATGCGCAGCTCCAGGCCCTTGATGCGCAGCTCCAGGCCCTTGATGCGCAGCTCCAGGCCCTTGATGCGCAGCTCCAGGCCCTTGATGCGCAGCTCCAGGCCATTGATGCGCAGCTCCAGGCCCTTGATACGCAGCTCCAGGCCCTTGATGCGCAGCTCCAGGCCCTTGATACGCAGCTCCAGGCCCTTGATGCGCAGCTCCAGGCCCTTGATGCGCAGCTCCAGGCCCTTGATGCGCAGCTCCAGGCCCTTGATGCGCAGCTCCAGGCCCTTGATGGAGAATCATCGGTGTGGGTTTCCTGCCCGGTTTCAGCGTCCTTGTTTGGGTTTTGCGTCTCCTGGTTATTTTAAGACCCCACTCTCCTTTCAGTTTTCTTTTCTGTTTGTCTTTTTTGGCAGTGGCCCCTCCTCTCATTCTGAGTGACGGGGCCCCTCCTCTCATTCTGAGTAACGGGGCCCCTCACTTTGGTGGAGGCAGCCTGTTGATTTTATTGCTCTCTCATTCAGAGCGAAATTGGATCGGGATACAAACCAAACAGACGCATTTTATTACATGCTGGATGGGTGACATCGTATCTGTAATGAGGCTTTTGGATCTTATCAAAGGGGGCTTTTGACTTTCCCATACCTGAACCTGCACGACCGCACGTTTTTTTCCCCGCATATCGGTTATTTGCGAGCGAGAGCTTGTCTGTTTTTCTTGGTCCTGTTTTCCTTAGAAGGGGAAAATGAAAACATGCCAGAGGAAAATAAATCATGCAGCTGGATAGCGCTCATGCAGCAACTCATGTCAGTTCAGACCATGTGTGCTCCCTGTAGCCCCTGAAATAGGTTATTCCCTGTACCTGATTCGCCATGCTCATTAGTATTCGTTTTCCTATAACAAGGTTGTCTTTATGCGGCAGAGAACACTTTGCCCCAAAACTCACATATATTCCAGCTGAAGTTCAAGGTAGCTTAAATTCCTCACCGTCAGTTTGTCAAGCAAACAGCCAAGAAACGGTTTGAATTTTCTTTTGATCATATCTGACTGTTAACGTGTGTTAGTGAAAAAGGAAAAATTACCTTCAAATTGTAAATAAAAATGTAGAAAGATGGAAAAGAGATGCAGATTTCTGGAAGGGTAGGTGAATGGGTCCATTGGGCTCCTACCAATGTCTGGCCTGAGTGCTGAGGAGATAATTGGCACCCTATTTGATGCTGTTCTGCCCCTGGTGGATGGGAGGTCCCAAAACCAAATAAATGCTGCTGGTTTGACTGAGAGGCCTGTATTCCTCATCAATGGAAGCTTGTCCTCAAAGCACAACACATGGCAGACAGCCGGCAGAGTTGGGTAAATAGGGCAGGGAATTGTGGGATGGGGGATCTCTCAAGAGATGGATATTTGTTTATATGGGATAATTGCCTAAGGTAAAACATTTCACGTTGACTTACACATAAGAATAGCTTCTTTTGTATACCTGAGGGCACATTTTGTTGAGTTAATCATGTAGGTTAGGGGGTCCCAACCTCCGGGCTACAGAAAACTGAGGAGAGAATTGCCACCCAACCTGTGTATTACCTGCATTGCCTCGTGATCCCAGAACACACGCGATTTGTCAGTACACATTGCGTAAACTCCACAAGTTTTATTGGAACAACTTCGCCTGTTTTACCGGTTTGTGACATTTCTGTGCTCCGTAAACTAGTCCATAGACATCAGGAGGTTGGAAAGCTCTAAAGAGGTTGGCCTAGAATGTACGGTACAAAGACGTTTGTAATGAACTTTGAACTTTCTCAAAAATGAAGAGAGAAAAAAAGAAGACCCTATTGTCTAAATGAGTTCTTACGTATGTAGGAAAATAAACTGAAATGTTTTTTCTTGAAACCAGGCTTCTGTAATAATGGCAAAAATCATAATCATTAAAGTCATTGTGTATTATTTGCAGGCCTGTGAAAGTTAAATAACTGCAGATTCACGTTTGATAGGTGAAATAATTGATCATACAGCTTTATATCGGTTCTATGGACATAAAACATGACTGTAATTACTTAAGGCAGCTGAACTTTCAAAGATAGCTTTTTAGATTTTAGGATTTTAAAGATTATACAGATGTTAAAATACACTTTTAAATGAACACATTCATAATAAATGTTTCAGAAAAATAGTTGCTCAAAATATGAAATCAAAACTGTTTTGCATTTTGGAATGGAATAATTTGGTGGTTGAAGATGGATTGCTGTAAATGCTTTGTAACACTTTGCCTTAACTGCACCATCATAATGCATTCATAGAACATTCATAAGCAGCATGTAAGCACACCTTAACATCCTAAATACCTTGACAGCTTTAATATACATTAATAACAAACATTATATGATTATATGATCATAATGCTTGTTATTATCATATAATGTTTGTTATTAAAATATATTAATGCTGCTAAGGTATGTTATGATATTAAGGTATACATACATTGTGCTTATGAATGTTCTATGAATGCTTAATAAATGCATTAGGAAGGTGCAGTTAATGTAAAGAGTTACCTCATTATTTATAGAAGGACACTGATGTAAGATGGATATAAAAAAAATATGCTGTTATCTTTCACTGTCACAAATAACATCAGTTTTGAGCTGCCGCCCCCCCGCCCCCCCCAAACCCATTAACCTGCAACCTTCTCCTGGTAGGAGACAAGATTCGGTTTTAAATGAACAGCCAGTATTTAATTTGCTGTGGACCTTGGCGGCAGTCTCATTTATGGAAGGAGGAAGCGTGGGGGATTGCGGGGGGGTTTTCACCTTTCGTTAACATTGAAATGAGGTGAACGAAATGAGGACAAACTCGGTAGTGGGGAAAATAGGACAGGCACTGTGGCAGTCTGCTGTTCAAAGGAGCGGCTCAGTCCCATGCCACTTACCGTCTTCTCAGGATCACAATATGAAAAGTAGCTATTCCCTAATCAACTTAGATAGGACTATTGTGCCGGGAACTTTGATGTTTTCCAATAATGACGCAAGTCCTCTCACCAGACGGGGAGTCTTTCTGTTACGGGCAAGTGAGAGCCCCCCCAGGCCAGAGTGAGGAATTCAAAATCCCTTCTGACACAATCTGTGCTTGATAGTCCATTTCAGGTGGGAGAAATCAGCATTCTGTGCTGCATCCATCTGTTCTGTACTGCTCTTCATTCTGGGCTGTAAGGAGCGCTGAAAACGGTCAGCATAGAGACTGACAGGCTGGTTGTTGGAGGACAGTACTCTCCAGTCTCAAGGTAGTTTTCTGAAGCCTGTCATGTGTAATTGCTATATAACGCTAGGTTATATGCGTAGGTGTGGACACTGGGAGATGCTGTTTTTAATTAAGATTTTATGACGGGGGAACTCCATGCCACAAATGATATAGAAAGTGTGCACCTGTCTCTAGGCAGATCTTAATTATAATCATTATCCATTTCAGATAAGCAGATGCAAGTGTAAAAAGCAGAAGAGGGAAACGCTCTTCTGTGCAAACTGGAGAGACAGCAGACAGTAACGGCGGGTGATGATGAACAGATTCATGATGCGGTCAAGTTACAAATAAGTAATGACCATCCAGTAGAGAGTAAGAACATATAACACCAGTGACGATGAGGAAGACCACAGTGCGTTATGTCAATGTCTTTGATTAAGTTATAGTATTAGTCTCCGGGGGCCAACACACGATACCAGTACACAAAATTAATGGTTCGTGAGAAACTGAATTTCGCAGGAATGGGATTCCAGGTATGACCCAAAGAGATGGATCATCATTTTCCTCCTGCGTTCCTTCTCCATAGAGAACGTGTAAAGTCAGATATGAACGGAATGCTTATATTTTTACTGCCATTATATACATTAAATATAATCATGTTCTCCATCCCCAGATACCGACCTTAGTTAATGCTTTTTAAATAAGCCGTCTAAACTCTGGGCTGTTAATTTTAAGCTTACAGGAAGTCACGGTGAAGTTAATCACATGCCATTCAATTAAACTTTCATTCAAACGGACAATAAACTTTCTTTGAATGCACGCTATTAATTACGCCCCTAAGTTACAGTACTGTATACCTTGTGCTTTGGAAGCATTCTGTGGGGCTTCACCTTTGACCACATCTCTCAGTGTATCAGCACAGCAGGACGTCCACAGCACAAGCACACTAATTGATTCAGCCATAGCAGCTGTGGGTAGTATTATTAACTTAAGTATTTTCATAAAAGGCTTAGTAATAGCCTGCTACCCCCCTCCCCCCTTGGAATATCTTAATAATTGTAGACGACTTTCAGGCAGCCAAACGCAGTTTTTGTCTGCGGGGTTTTCGTTTGCTTTCACGTCAAGGACCGGGAGGCACAACTAATGTTTTCTTTTCCCTCTGCGATTCAACACTTAGGGATCTGTGGCCGGGCGACACCTCATTAACATTAATGTGTGGACAGCCAAAAGCTATCGAGTGAGATTAATCAAAACAAAAAAATAAACTGAATGTTTAAACGCGTTTGACCCCAGCCATCATTATATAGTAATATAATATCTCTATGAATGCAGACTCTAACACCCAAACAGCCAAATGGATTATAAGCATTTTGATGAAATGTCAAATTTATTTAGATGCATTTTGTTAGTCATAGCTCATGGAGAACTGCTGCGCAATGAATTATTCAGGGTTTTTTTTTGTGGGATATCACCTGCTTGGTCGACTGAGACAGTTCTCTATAAGCCAAGGCTGGTGCATTTCACCATCATTTAACAGTCTATTTCAAGTAATGGCAAAAATGGCAAACATCTATCCTCGTTTGTGTTTGCTGTGTCTATGGTAACGGATTCCCAGATGGCGTTTCCTGCTATAATGTGCGAGTGGGGGGGGTTAGCTTGTCATTCTAGATCCTAAAACACATTCCAGGCTACCGATGACCAACTCTGGATTGGCTGTCCCCTCTGTACAGGCAGGCTGACTTCCTGGATTTTTTAAATAAATATTTATGTTGATATTATACCAGAGACCTTTTAAGGCATAAATCAAGTACACTTTGGATAGATTGTTTGCGCCAGTTTGTGTCTGTTCTTTTTAAACGTATCAGTCACAGTCAGCAAGGAAAGGCACTTTAAGATTCATAAGGTTTTGATAGGACTGATTTGATAATTAAAGGCGACGGATAAATTGCTCTAGTAATTACAGTCCTGCTACAAACCCCTTATTCCTTGTGGCCCCTCTGAATACTAATGAGGCAACAATGTCAGAACCACTTTGTTGAGTCCTTCCATTGACCAAACAGCAACCAATTGTTTTCACCTACTGTTTAAATTTAGATTACAGATGCATGACATTAATATGCCCAGTTTTTAAAAAACTGAAAAATGTAGTTTTCTGCTTGCAATTTTACATAAGTTCAATGATATTATGCAGAAAAAATAGTCATATTTATTGCATTTAGTGTGGTATATACTGAAATAGTAGAGCAAATCAGCAGTGCTTTTATAAGCTTAAACTTTGGTTAGGCTATTGGATGTTATTCTTCCATATTTTGACATCACCCTAACAATAAAGTAATAGTAATAATTTTAATATTAACGTGATATCAGTATCACAGGTTTGGACATCAGAAGCAAAGGGAACATTCAGGACACACAGTGAGACATTTGTGTTTAGGTGAAAGTGTGCGCTTGGGTGACTGTGCGTGCGCGCGGATGACCGCGTGCCTGGGTGACTGCGCGCTTGGGTGACTGTGCGTGCTTGGGTGACTGTGCGTGCGCGCGGATGACCGCGTGCCTGGGTGACTGCGCGCTTGGGTGACTGTGCGTGCACGCGGATGACTGCGTGCCTGGGTGACTGCGCGTGCCTGGGTGACTGCGTGCACTTGGGTGACTGTGCGCGCGGATGACTGTGCGCGCGCGGGTGACTGTATCACAGAGACTCTATTTCGCAAGCAAGCAGTAGCCATTTCTACAGGACCAGACAGGCAGAGCGTGATAGGTGGTGTGTTCCTCATCGATGAAATTTAAGGCTGAGAACCTGACACTGGGTCACTTCATACCTCTGTGGTTGTGGGCTGATGATAAACAATGTCGCTGTGATTTCACTCTGGAAACCTGTCCCCGTATGTGCTATGAGTGGTTCTCCTTCTCCATTACTGTCAGCAAGGACTTTCAAAATATTTATAAACTGTACATGTCACATAGGATGTTGCGTTTACAGCACCGGAAGAGACAGTATATGAAACAAAGCCTGCTGTCTCCCATCATGAATCGTTGTCAGCTGGTCTGATAAGAAGGAGCCAAGCAGTGAGCCAATGAGGGAGCAGTTGGGGCCCTTCTGGGGTAAATGTAGGCTGTAGATTTATACCAACAGCAGGAATGAAATTTTTAATTTGACCCCTTGGCCTGTGAAAGAGGCACTAATTGGTTCACTGTGGAGCTTCGGTGTTAAGTCTCTTCAGGAAGAAACAGGAATAGGAGACCTCAGGCACCAACCTTTAGGTCACCTGGGGTGACCCCTCTCCCATCTGGAGAGGTGTGTGTGACTGTCTACTGTCTTTGAGAAAGGGACTGAAAAGTAGCATGAATCCTAATTGGCCATGAAGGAAGCTCTTAACTGCAATAACAAAACGTTTTTTGGTCCACTGAACCTAATCCGGTAATTATGCAACAATAATTCCATAGTGATGGACACCTGAGAAACAGGCCTTGGCTATTAGCAGTTAGAGTCTCTGTCTTTCGCTTGGAAGTTTGAGTTGAAGACTCACTACTGGCCAAGATTGCTGTTATACATTACCGTGAAATATAAAAATATAGGAGCTTGCTCTGAGAAAATTTAAGTAAGTTAAGTAAGAATATATCACTCATTATGATTGTCTATATTAATAGCCACTTCTGATAATTAAATCATAGTGCTTTCGGTTTTGATGAATTGTGGTCTTGACCATAGAAATAATTATATTTTGTGGTATTAACCCATATTTTACAGCACTTGGAGTGCAGTGTGATATTAAATATCCATCCATTCTCCAGCGCTTATCCAGGTTCAGGTCATGGGGATATTGAATATTGGTTATCTTAAATCTGCAGAGCAGATGAACTTTCAGATTCATTTACTATTGTATACAAAATATTCCCCAGACACTGGAGATTTCGCAACCCTGGTAATTTGTTGGGGTGATTTATTTTTATTTGACCTGTCTTCTGGTCTCAGAAGCGTGCTATTTCTTGAGATGATAGGAAAGATGATACAAAATGCATAAAGTTGCAGTTGTGCAGCGCGTGATTTATGAAGAGAAAGTGTGCGTTTATAAGTCATTGAAGCATGTAATTACACTCGATTGAATATTTGACGTATATCTCTATATTTCAGTCTGTTCTACTACGGTTTAAAACATAATTAAGAGCTACGCCTACATGAAATACTCCTACCCACAGGAGTGTGACGATACATTAAATGTGGGTAATTGGAAATTGCATAATGAAGAGAAAATTAGTGAATATTACTATTTTGCAAATATGTCATGCAGTTTCAATTGGAACCTCTAAGCCACTTCAGCATTTTTACAAAACCAGTGAAAATGTCAGTTCCGTATTTCCACCAAGCGATATCACCCTATAATGAATGATGCGGCAAAATAGCAGATACAGAAAAAGGGAACCATTCATCCGTTTTTTAAGCAGCTTATCTAATACATTGTCGCAGTCACTCTGGCTGCTATCCCAGGATGCACAGGGGCGTGAGGCAGGGTGCAAGCTTGACGGTGCGCCAGTCCAAGCTCAAAGAAATGAGATCCTGTAATCTCAGAGTTGTCGTGTGCTAAACAGAGTGATTATGCTGATTCCTTTAGCAAAAGTGAATACAGAATAAGGTGGCACCATAACTATTACTCTAGACTTACACCTCTAGAGTAGTGTGCATAGCTCCCCAGGATTGCACAAGTTTCTGTTGGGAACTCAGATTTCTTTCCACAGTTCAAAGACAAGCTGTTATATTAATTGACATTTCTAAATTGCATTCAATTATGATTTTGGCTTCCAGCGATTATAAAAGCAAAATAATCTAGATAAAATGATTATTGTGCCACATTTCGTTTTGCAATGATACTCCGTTTTGTCTTGCATTATAAATCCAGCGCACCCTTTCCAGCCCAATTGGCCAGAGCTCCTGGAAATCTACTGTTAAAAAGAGAAATTTTTAAATAAATTTAACAAATGCAAGATATTTCCAACGTCAATGAGTAATCTCGTTAAATAATCGTGATCTCAGTATTGACCAAAAGTAATCATGATCATGTTTTTTGGTAAGGTCGAACAGCTCTATGAGCCCTATGCGAATAAACGGTAGCAAAATGTGATGGTGAATGGAAATAGAGTAGCTCTACAATGCCTTCTCCGCCTCAGCCTCACCATTAGTGTCACCTCACCCATGGGGTCACTATCACGACAATCATGTCGTGCAAACTTAAGAAAGAAATATAATCTAATTAGAGAACAATAATGAAAAAAAACTTTTTTTTTTTTTTTTTACCAAAGATGGGTAGGAGGCACTGGGCAGGTGCAGAGCAAAAATAGCTGAAAATGTGTGAATTTTAAAGCAGTACATTTCTTGTGATACTTGCATTGTTTGGGTAGTGGTTTTAGCAGGTCGTCCTTAAAAACGGGCTGTAATTATCAGAACTGGGTATTTCTCACTAGTTCCCTTCCTATTGATTCAGTTTTTTCCTTCACATTCTTGCACTTCTCGTCACCAGAGGGTTTACGTGTGTTTTATGGGACAGGAATCATACTGAGCTCTTAACTATGTTTTCCACAACATAGTTCTGCCTTTTTCCTCCATCAGTCACTGCTTTCTATGTCCCCTCATGACAATAAAACAGGAAACTGCACATCAAACACCACAGGAGCTCGATGGTGGAGGTCAGCTCTCTGTCTCTAATGGCCCCCGTCTCTCTCTCTCTTTCGCTCTCTCTCTATCCTGCAGGACCCCTCGTTCCCCTTGCTACTCCATGATAAGCTCCAGGTCCCCAACAGCACACGCAAGGCCTGGAGCGAGCGGGACAGCCGCTGCGACGTCTGCGCCACCCACCTCAGCCAGCTGAAGCAGGAGGCTGTCCACATGGTCCTCACCCTGGAGCAGAATGATAGGTCCCCCGGCTCGCCCCCGGGGCCAGCCGGCCACCGGGGAGCCACGCCCCGCGACTGGGCTCACCTCCCAAGCGCTGGCTCTTCCACCTCAGCCCCCGGAGCTGGCCCCGGCCATACCAAACACGGGTCCAAACCGAACAGCTTGGGTGTGGGTAGCAGGGTGGACAAGAAGAACGGCTCTCCTGATCATGTGACCAAGCCCCACCCCCCCGGCCTGAGCAATGGCAACGGGAACATCGTCAGCTCAGGGGCCACACAGCCACCCCTGTATCTGGATACCAACTGGTCCATGTCCTGTGCCAATGGTGTCACTCTTTACCCATATCAGGTATGTGATCATTGTCATCGTCACAGCATTTCATTCTTATTATTCAGCACAATTAAGCAACATGTCTCCCCCAAATGAAAACCTCAAATCCTCAGAATTCTAACACCTCCTAAATTATATAAGCATTTGACTGGAAGGCAGCCAGACCTATTTCACAGCATGTATAAGTCCCAGGTTTCCATAGAAGAGTCTCACCTCCTGCATGGACACGTTGCTGTGTACATTTCACAGCCTGGAACCCCCTGCTACAGCTGGCTATGTGCTTCCCTGCTGGATGCCTGGCTGGTCCTTCAGGGATGGAGCCCTGCTGGGGTTAGAGTGCATTCTAATTATTATTTGATTAACATCGGAGATGCCGGATGAGTTGACTGGCTCCCCATATACTTACTTCAGTAGAGCTTGGACTAAATATAGAGCAGTAGACCTTCTAGGTGCTGGAAACCCTGTTTGGAAGTTTATTAATATGCCAGTGCTACTGTGTGTCTCCTTTTTATAGATTGTCTCTATGTGATTTGTGGGCATTTCTCTAGCATTAGTATGAACTGTATTGGAAATTAATTTTGGTGGGGGGGGGGGGCTAAAGTCATTTCTGGGGCCCTACCTATAAGATAAAATGGACAATCTGCAACTTGGGGTTAGTCCATGTGTATGTCTAGCCTTGATTATTGCAACATCTGGTGATATTTATTTGGACATCTATCCATATTCAGCATCTCCTTATCCAGCACATGTTCTTTGTGGACAGGCAGCCTATTCCAGGAACTGGGGAAACCCTGCAAACTGAATGCAAATGATGGCCTTGTTTCCATCGCTTTGTCTTTCTGTGACTGAGAAGGATGTTAATAGCTTTGCACTCAGACTATGCTTAAGGCAACGGTATTCCACAAAGAAACAAAATGTGTGTAAATTGCTCCTGCTATTAGGAAGGCAGATCCAGTCTCCTTAGTCAAATGTGAATAATCAAATATGGCCTTTACCAGTTCAGCTGCGTCTACCACCTCTACAGCCTGACCAAGTAATTAGGGTGCAGGGTGTGATAACCTTGGGGAGTGTTAGCCTACGACTGGAAGGCCCAGGCTGCTGAGATAAAGATGGGCTGGCAAGGCAAACATGACCAGGAGAGAACCACAGAGAGGTGAATTAAAAAAAAAAACAAGCGATAGACAGATAAGGGTTTAATGATACTGTAGTACATGGTCAGGCTGTGGCTCTCCAGACATGCTCATTGACTGATAGCCACATGTGATGTGATTCATTAGGAATGAACAATATTAACTGGGGTGATGAAGCCTCAGTGGCTCTTATTCACAAGGTCATGGTGTATCCTCTACAAGGTCGTCCTGTCAGTAGTGCACATTTTGCAAGCTCAGGAGTGTTTGAATGATAATGACCAATTATGCAAAATTACAGAGACAGGTGGCAGTAGAGATAATGTGGGTTTAGGAGAGAAAGAAGGGAGAGTGAGAATAGTTGTGACAGACCTATGTCACCTGCTAGAGTGGAGGCTTCAGTGTCAGATCTTAGCATCTGTTTTTAAAACCTCATCCTTTAGCATATGTAGCCAAGACTGGTTATTGAACATGTTGCCTTGGAGATTTGTTTTGCAGATGTTGAGGAATTGCTCTGTTGGTATTCATATGAGCTATGCTGCCATTCATTGAGATTATTTGATGAATCTAGAGATGATTTTCCTGCAGAGCAGCTGGTGAATTAACATACGGCCAAACTTCCTGTATAAGTACATGAAAAAGTGCAGAAAAAGTGCAGCATTCCTCTATCATAAAGGTCACATGGCATGTATTTGAAGAAGAAGCCACATCAGTGATCTTTGCCCTTTCACTGGACAAACTTACATGTGTAAAACCTAAAGGCTCCTGGGCATCTTATTCTGTTAGGCTGAAGAGAATCCTGGTTTCTGTAGCGGCTATTTACATTTGCTATTAAACCCCCTTCGACACAACATAACAACTCTTGCTATTAAATTTCGGTGCAAGGCTACATGCTCTTGGGCCGCCAGTGATTTGACCCATCTGGTGCCCTAGAGGCTGTGAGGAAACTAAGTCCTGCATTCACAGTGCATCAGGAGACAGGAATTCACAGAAAACCAAACAAATCCTGGAGCTAAAGAGATCCAGCACATTATGAGCCGATAATCCTGCATGTCTTATTTCATTAAGGTGGATGTTCGTGAACAAAATGAAAAGGAAAATTTTGCTTGCAAACTGAAGGCAGGCATACATCATTAAATTTGTGCAATTAGTCATCTTATGGGACTTTGATCTGACTGGCCTGTGTTAGCTAGCTAGCTTCCATGGTTAGCATATAAGTTTGCATAATGAAAATAACAGGAAATGGGTAATGAGTACATATCTCAATGTTGAAGTGAGCGTGACAGGAATTCGGCTTTAAGAAAGGTTTAGTTACCGGAGAATCGACCGTTCAATTAGGATAGCAATGCTTCAGCATAACAGATAGTTACACAGCAATGCTTCAGCATAACAGGAAGTTACACAGCAATGCTTCAGCATAACAGGAAGTTACACGTATTACTCGCGTTTGCTGTGACTTTCATACCCCTCCATTTTAGTTTAGGATCATGCAAGAGCTTACTGAGTTCTGCCTGATTGGCACAAAACATTTTAAGCTTGTTGTTTTTTGATGGCCCAAAAGCTATTTGCTAATTTTCTTGCTTTAAGTTGCTTCAATTCTGTTGTCTCAATTCAATTACTTTCAAGCCCTGAAGTACACTTGAAGTAGCAACCTCTCCTGATTCCTAAAATCCATAAATGAGCAGAGATAGTGGCTTCAGCTGACACATCAGTGCATGAGGCCATACACACCCCTGCTGAGACACCCCCCTTGGGCCCATCTTGACAGATGCCACTGGTGCTAACCAATGAGAAGCGAGAAGGTGGAGTGCATTCCATTGAATCTCCAACCTTTGCACGTGTTCCCCAACAGTGACTGGCTTCCTTATTAATTGCTTGTCACATGGGAAAGGGCAGGACAGTATGATGAAATACACAATAAGACTGGCCAACAGAGACCACACAGCCCATTGGTGTGATTTTACAGCAGCTTTCCAGGAAAAAGGGTTTATATTTATGGAGCAGAGTGTCATTATGTTACTGTCAATAATTGTAGCTAAACTCTGTCTTAAACAGATGCTTTTCAGATTACTGAATTGAGGTTTCATGCTACATATAAACTAAATACTGTATTATCAAAGGATGAAATATTTTAATGTCTTTTAATTAATACCAAAGCATAGGAAAATCATGAATTAGGAGGGAGACATTTGCTCATTTGCTTTCTTTGCATTTTAAGCTGAGTTTCTGCTATCAATTCTGTATTATGATAGATGAAATAACAGCAAACAATTTGACTGTTTCATTTTTTTTTCCATGGAAATGCTGTTTTTCCTTTTATTGAATTTGCAACATAAGCAAGTTTCATGGGTCTGTGGTGTCTGTAGAAATGACAAACAGACAAAGGAACAATCCCTTTTTGTTTTAGAAGGAACAGAGCCCTGCTTTGTGCTTAGGTCTTCTACATGCCTCCTTAAAACAAGAATAAATCAATAACAGGTCCTGGAATGAATACCTTTAAACAGAAACCCATGTGATGTTTCCTAGCACCAGGTTTTACTTTAGAATTGGGAGAATTGGTCAGAATCACAAACAGGACCCGGCAGACTTTTGATGTCTACGCTTCCCATTCATCATTTTTGATGTGCTGCAGAAGTCACGGTTTCACTCATTTCTCACGATCCAGGAGCGGTAAAATCTCCTTGTAGCATATCAACAGGTGAATTTGACATGTTTGGGATTCTATCCCCATTTTTTGCGGAACTACTGTGTTTTTGTTTTCATCTTGGGTGGGTAAGCATTCGGAGCCCTGCTGGTGTTCGTTGGAGGTCAGGAAATTCGCTTGTGCCATGCAGCATAAATGCAGAAATGGTCCCGGATGTTTGGAAAGTCTTTGGGCACACCCAGACTGAGACAACATCTCCCAGCATCATTTACCATTAGGCTTGTATTCCTATCTTCCTTGTTCCCCTACTTCCTCCCTCATTCGGTATATGACGCTAGGTCCCTATCTTCTCCTCAATCTGAATGAGTCCTCTGTGTCTTCTCTGTTTTTCATTGCTGTATACACTCCGGCCCAGCTTTGTTTCCTCTTGTCTTTCAGTGCGCCTAAGGGCATGTTTTGAAGTGCAGGAAGTTCTTTAGAGTTGCGTCGAAGACTCTTCAGGATAATGACAATTACCGCTGGCACTGGACTTTGTTATAAAAACAATTTGGACGCCACACACAGAGTTCGACATCCGCCACGAACCCTGTGCTGGCTCTTTTGAAACAGAGTGAGACAATTTGTTTCTACACTCCTCCATTCCCGGATGAACAATGTGTGCTGAATCCCCAGCTGCCTTGTTGACCTGAAGACACTGAGGCTGCATGCTGCTCCATAAAATAGGAGCCTTGTAGTGAAATTGTTAATTCTACCTACCATTATAGGCCAGGAAAATCCTGTTACCCTGGGCTACGCGTGTGTGGGGCAGGAGGGAAAAAAGACTCTTCTGATCACCAAGGCTTCGTTCTGGGGTATATCCAAAGCCTCTCTCACACAGCTTTTCCACAAACCTCGTTAAGCTATTAAGACACAAAAAAATTCTCATCCCGTGAGACTGAAAGCACGGTAAAGCAGGGTGTGGGACATGATTGGTCGATGTTCCTGGCTTTAACACAGGTCTTCAGACCCTCTTTCCTAGCTCTAAGGGCAGCCGTCAGTGTAAACCAGGAGGCCTGTCACTCTATGTTGCTCCCTGTATAACCCTAATTTACTAATTTCAGCACTGTGTTTATGGGAACCCAAGGTACAAGGATGGAAACATCTAGAGAGAGGTGACTGGGAGGAGGGGGAGGGGTTATGAAGCAGCAAGGTGATATAGTTGGACTGGTCATGGCTTAATTAAGATGGATGAGTGGGCTGGTCAATGCGAACGCTACAGCAGGGTCTGTGTGAGGAGCCACAGACTTGCTGAGCAATTATTTTTAACTCCGGGTGCCTCTTGGGTAACTGAACAGTTATGTTACATGAGGGGGGGGGGGGGGGGGGGCTTTGTCCAGGAACACCAGGCCGTTCTCTGTCTATCACACCCACATATCTCCTATAAACACTATACATACCCTGGAAAAAAACGAGGAAAAAAAAAAAGGATGCGATGTGAACAACTAGAACAAGGTAATATACATATAGAGTTTAAATACATGATCGTATTTTAAGGACCCAGAAAATTGGATACTTTTGTAAAGCCCATTTGCAGAAATACTGCCCTACAAAGTCAAAATACAGTAACTGCACAGACATTAAAACAGAGGAAAAGGGTGTTTTGCATTAATCTTAGCTTGGATTATGTAGTTACTGTAATTTCTACTCTGATTTCTTCAAAGCAGAGCATAGTTGAACTAAGATATTTTGTCACAAGCTAAAACAGAGCCAAAGAGGCTCAATTTTGATACAGCATGTGCTTACGATGTTTTGGTTTTGCAGGGCAGACTAATGCCTTGTTTTTTTGGGCATTTACAAATGAATTTTTGAAGCAACGTTTGCTTCTATGATGCGCTGCAATATGCATTTCATTTCATTATTACTGAATTTTGGCTACTAACCACCGTTTTCATGGTGGCCTCATTCTTTAAGAATGTTTACGATGCCAGATTGCAATTCACAACGCCCCAGTTGGAGTTTTCAAACCTGAGCATTAAATATTACATTATTCTTGTTAATAGAAAAAGAGCCCGGATTTATTATTCGTCTTAGCAGGTTTATCAATTGGCTATAAATATTTGATGGCTTTAGGTGCCGTATTTTCTGTCTTTGCAGTGCAGAACAGTAAATAAATATGGCATGGAATTGTACGCAGTGGGAGGCTGGTCTGCCATGCTGTTAGTTCATTTGCCTCGTGCGAGTCATTAAAATCTGTATATCCCCGCCGTGCAGGGCTGGAGCCCGGCTTCTGCCGCTAGCCAAGTGGACAAATGCTGATAAAATCTGCTAAGATACAAATTCCTAATTTTGCTACCTTATCAGCAGAACATTTTGGGAAATTTCTTCATTTAAGAAAAGTATTTAATCTATGAGAATGTTTTGAATATTGGGAATGAGGCTCTTAATGGAAGAACAAGTTCATCCCATGGAATTACTTTACGAAATTGAATCGTTTAAAATGGATTTTCCTGATGAGGTTTAGTGAATAAACAGAAAACAAGGGATGATCTTGTTCCTGGGGCAAATAAAAAATGGGCTGACCAGGTCATTCAGTGAAAAATGGAAAACAGACCCTGGTAACTCCTTAATTCACCTCAGGATCTTTGAATTACCTGAATTATCTCATGATGCCAGTTAAGTCATGACTTCCAGTCAGATTCGAGACCATCTAGCCAGGAGGGCGGCGACACTGAAGGTTCCGGTTAAGGTGACTCCAAACCGGTGGTATAAGGTACAGTCAGGGCCTTCTGCAGCTTGGGCCTGAGAGAGTGATGCAGAATTCTGTGCCAGGGGCAGAAGCCCAGTTCCCCCCCCCCCACCCCATTCCTGCAGAACAGATGGCGAAGGAGCCTGAGGTTCCCTAGCGATCCAACTGGCGTTCCTGTGGCGGTACGCATGTACTCCGCCGTGATCAGGCAGGCCGGTTATTTTCCAGTCCCAGAAAGGCGCTAGGTGCCCAATAGCATCATCATCATCATTATTATTATTATTATTATTATTATCCCACATGTTTAAAATGCTGTGGAAGTGCATGCAAGATCTTGGCTGCCACTGCTTAGCAATGCTAGAAATGCTAAACTACAGTTCTGGACAAAATTAAGAGACCACAGAACAATATTTTATTTTTTCACTGATTTTTCAATGAATGGGTCTCTCTATGGGTGTGCGTCTGTGAATTATATATAGATATATATATAGTTTTGCTTCTAGGAGCCTGTTACAAACTGTCCTAGCAGTGCACTTCACACCTGCACTTAATGTTCCCCGTTCCTTTTGAAGGTCACTTGATATCCTCCAATTCATGAGAAACTGTCTGATAAGTTAACAGACGTCTCTGGCATTAGAAAGTCACTTCCGCCCTCTACCTGGCTGGTTTCTGCTCGTTCCCAGTGTCTCCTGCTTCCCCTTATTCTTGTGTACTGCTGCCTTAGAAATTTTGAACCTGGAAGCAACCTGCTGCTCAGCATAGCCTCCTGCCAGCAGAACCAGGATTGAACCAGGATTCAAAACGCAGATTAAAAAAAAATATATATTGATTGGTCCCTTATTTTTTTCCAGAGCTGTATATGGTCTCAAATATGTTCAGATTCTGTGAGTAAATTCCTCAGTTTACTTTGTCATGTTGATAATAGTTAATTTTTTTTTTTTTTACCAATTAGGAATTTGCTGGTCAAACCTGTTATCTCCATTTATGACTTTTTGGCACTCAATAATGAGAAACAACTTGCTTTACTTGAAGCAAAAGACCAGCTGAATTGAGAAGATCATTCACTGTGTTCATTATTGGTTGCTCTTGCTTGGGGACTCAAAAGATTTGATTGCCCTGTTCTATCAGCTATCCTTTACCTGTACTGTTCTGGGGTCGTCTCCCTGTGCCAGACCGGACCTGTTATTCCATCATCATGTGCTCCAATGAGGGCACCCTGGAACTCGGAGCTGAAGAGCTCATTGGAGAGGCCAATGAGAGAGCATCAATAGCTGCTCCCCATGAGAGACAGACCAAATTAACAGACAAGTCCAGCTTAATGAGAAATCCTGCAAAGGGTTCTGCTCAGTTGATGGTACAGAGCCATCGCTAGTTATGTAATGGACTGTATTATGGATATGTATGATATGCAGATACCAGTAGTCTGTATGAGGCCTAATTGAAATATGGGAGTCTGTATGCAAATTGTGTCTTTTAGGCCAGCATGTAAGTAAAAAATTATCCCAAAGGTTTATGGCTCAAATTCAGGGGATACACTGCTCAGCTAGCTGAAATATTCAATTGTCAAAACTATAAGGTGCTTTTGAACAAAATAATATGTTTTTAATAGCAGTCTTGTGATGTACCCCCTTGTAGCAAAAAGAAGTCTGCATTGTTTTGGCAGGTAGACGTTGTGGGTATCTGCCACTGTAGGGTATCTTCAGACATGCAAATATCAAACCAGCTTTAGAAGAGTGAGTGTGCTTTTCCTTAGCTGAGATGTGCCCAGAGACAAGGCCATTGAAGTTCTTGCCCAATGAACCCAATGGACTCTCCCCCAGTGTCCTGCATCTATCAGCAGACCTTGCCTCTGTATGTAGAGCTTGGCTATTATTAGGCCAACTCTGGAAACCCAGATTATCTCAAGGGGAGGAGATTACGTTATTGTGATTGTGATCCGTGGGCTTTCATGGGATGGTCTTCAGTTTGACTTGTCTGTCTACTGAGAAATAACATACATCAGAAGTTAATTTTGGCTTGCTATCTGGATTAATGCGTGTCCATTGCAGAACATTATAAACAAATTAATAGTGATTCTCCTCTTAGTCACTTCTGAGATGCTAAACAGTGTTTCATGTTTTTCTTGAGATCTCTTTGTTTCATTTATAAGCAATGATCATTTTAAAGTACTTTCTGGAACCAAAAACCCAAACATAGATACATAATCCAAAGATACCATGGTTTTGGCATATCTTGCCAGCAGACAGCATCCCTGATCATGCCCTGTTACTGTAAGATGATTCTAGTGAAAGTGCTGTCTGTCTATTTAGACTCCTGTGAGATCCGTTTCCTTATTCGGGCAAAACAGAGACAAAGGGCAGTCTCCTGTCTATTTATGGCTAGGGCCAGCAGTAAGTGTTGAAGTTATTTCCAAAGCCTAAGTGTGTTTTAAACCATCCTTTCATTTTGTATGACATTGTTGTATTTATTTGCCAAGGTCATGTGTATGTCTCATATATACAACCAGGTTTATAGGAGAATTTCATGTTTGGCGTCTTATTTAACTTCTTGAGTATTTGATCTGGGATGTGAAGTGAAGTCCTAAGGTTTACGCCGCATTGTATGGATATCTAGTGTTGCTTCTGTTGTATGATCCTGCAGTTTATCTTTCGTGATGCCGGGATTATGAACATGGATGACTATGCAGACAACATTATGCATTATGGCAACCCTCTGCTAAGTCACTGCTAAATATTATTTCTTGAACAGATCTCCCAGGTGGTGCCAGAAGGCGACCGCGAAGGTCTAACAGAAGTCGCTCTGAACCGCTACAACGCCGACCGGCCTTCCTCGTACAACTTCCCCCCCCCGCAGACGCCCCCGGTCACCTCGGCGCCCTCCAGTGGCACATCAGCAGCCGCTTCTTTCTTTGCAAGGTAAGGACATCTGCTTTCTTTCTGTGCATGCGGTCGCCTCGTTGGTGGTCTACGCTCAAGAGGCTGTCCGTTTGGAATTGTTTGTTTGTTTTGTAGATGACACAGTGACTTTCTTTCCGCCGAAGGTAGTTCCCACACACGCCTCAAATGAGGCTGATTCCGATTCATCCCCAGTTCCCGGCGTCTGTGCTTTCTGCACCGCAGCGTACGGGCGGTGAGATGGCCTGCTGGAGCAGAGGCAGGAGGATAGAGGCTTTGCATGGTTAATGTTGTGTGTCGAGTGCCTGCGCTCAGCATGGCTTCCTCGGCTTATTTTACCCTGGGAATGAAGTGCTGAGCACTGAGACTCAGACATTTATCAAATGTTCAGCCTTTGGCTTCTCCATCGGGGAAAATGTTGCTTTGTACAAGTTTGTACAAATTTACAAAGCCAACAGTGTTTACAAGTAGAGCAACTTCTTCACGACTTGCCCAAATTGCAAACAGCTATTAATTGTATTTAAAGGTTATTATTTATTCGAGTCATTATTTAAATACATTGCCCAATTACCACTATCCTAGGGCTGAGAAAAATCGATTACCCACAAGCCACTTCTGCTCTCCTTAATCCCTTTACGTGGCTGTAGTTACCCGCAGGCCCAGAACCAAGTGGCTGTATGTTACCAGGACTTATCTGCTCCGTGCTTTGAAGGGAATGAACTGGAGAAGTAGGAGATTAACCACCAGTGGAAGAATCCCAATCCACCATGCTGCAAATATCAAGCAAAAAAACAATGGGCTCTAAATATGATTATAAAATCATATTTAAAACAAAACCCAAAAGAGAGTGAAATGTTTTACGCCACCCTCCAGTATTTATTAAATAAATAATAATTAACCAGGTGAGATTATTACTAAAGCTTCAAAAAACTAAGTTTGATTCTTCTTGGGTAATGTATGAAACATGAAGTGCAATGAATTTCTTGTTAAATGGAAAGTCAACCACTTCCATTTAGTAAAATGAAGAAAAACAAAGTTAATTTCAGGATTAGGAAAATAATAATCTTGAATCTCTTAGTAATAGCTCTGCTTTAATCCTGGATTCATTCTTTTAGTATTTCATCCCTACAAAAAGACAAAGTGGTATATTTATGCCACTCTTTAACTTTAGATGGAGGTTTGCCTGCACTGCGGCATTTCAGACCCTGACCAGTTACCGCTGGACTGAGAGGAATACCGCTTCTTAAAGTTTTTATTCCATAACCAGTTTAGCGTGTGAAAAAACTGATCGAGAGCTATACTCGTACAACAGTAATTAGCGGTTAATTATCATGTTTCATGGTCCAAGATACAGTCCAGGATAATTATTCTATAGTTAAACTTGGAGAAATAGTTTTATGCCAGGAATATTTCACACTCCCGGTAAAACTTGTTTGGGATATTTCAGGTTCTGCCTGTGGTGCTGGGTTCCAAGAAGGATGATGATAATGTAGAAAAAATAAAGGAAAACAGGAAGCTAAACACTGCTGCTGTGGGATTGAAACCTTTTCACACTTCATTACCAGATTTTTAGAATTTTACAATTTAAATGTACATTTCAGATCAGCCATTATACCAGTTGCTTGCTCCAGTAGCCATCAGCAGATACATGTACTGTATGGAGGGTGTGGGAACTGTCCCCAGTTAAAGCTCCTCTGGATGGTCCATCAGACCCCCCCCCCCCCCCCCGGGCTTGGAATGGGTATTGATTTGCGATATTTTACAAGGGAATATCTCCGTCACCCCCCCAAGCTGAGAGACAGAAGTGTGTGATTTATGGATGTCATGATCCCATGTTGTGGTTCATGTTCTCCATGCTGGGACAGAAGAGCCCAATAAATTTCTTGGGCCTTTTGTTTATTGTCCTGGCCTGTCGGCGGGCAGGTACAGAGCCGGCTCCTCGTAAACGGCCCGAGCACCTGGTCCACATTCCTTCCCTCTCTTGCCGCAAGATGGAAGATGGGCTTGGGTCTCACTTTTAGCCACCCCCCCCCCCACCCCGGCTTTGTATTTATGGATGCAGTATTTCACTTTGAAGGGGCTTTGTGTTTTTTTACTGTTGAGTTGTCATGACCTCTGTGCACGGATCTGCTCAAAGATGCGGCTGACCTTATAAAGTAGGAGACCTGACTTTATGATCTGTGCATGACTGTCTATCAGCTGTCTATTGGCATATATTCAGGCTATTAATATACATTTTCATGTGCAATATGAGCCACACCATTCTGTGGGAGAATTTTAAAAGATAGGACTGGTACTGCCATCACTTGGGGATGTTTTAGTGGTTAGCTGAATGGCACTATATAATGAAGATATGTGTGAAGTCAGCTGTCTACTTGCCATTCGTCATGAGTACCTTTCACATGCATCCTCTGTGATGAGAGGTCTCTACCCCATGTTAAAAAATTCTAATTAAAATTAGCATGGTCTGGGGGGGGGGCGGTGCATTCCTCTGCAGTGGCCTTGTGTGAAGCACATCTTTGGCTCAGTACCAGTAGCCCCCCTCCCCAGCCCATGCTAGTTATGCACCTATTTCATCTACCCTCTCACCTTATGCACATGCTGGACTATTAGCTTGCCGGTTGGTTAGGTAAACATAATAGGCGGGACTGCCCAGGCTCATCCAATGGCAAATGCTCAAAGAGCCACAAGGCCAGATCCCCGCTCCGCAGTTATTAGTGGGGGGATGCAAACATGTGAGAAGAACTGGTGGTCTGAACCAGGGGTCATTCTGGGCGGGGGCAGGGGTGGGGCCATAATTCTTACAGAGGGGCCAAACTTATCATTAGCAAATGATATGTTTTGAATTGATGAGTGACAGGGAAGGGGCAATCAGCGGGCCAATCAGCTCTCAGCTGTGGGCTTGTGCCCCTCCCGCCCCACCCCTGGCCTGTTCCATCTTGGGAGAATCGGAGGAAGCAAGACACAACCCCCAGCCGTAAATGATCACTCAGCATTCTATACGAATCTGTTTTGTTTTCCTCTTCAGCTTCTATTCTAAATAAAGGAAGAAATGGCCTAAATTTAAATTCATGTTTGCTTCTTCGTTTATTTATGGTTTATTGAGTGCTGTCTTGGCAGGATAAAGGATTATCTTTCTGAAATTCTGACAGAACAAAGGAATGGATGGGTCTTTATCTATTTCAGACATCTCTCTCTCAAGGAGAGAGTGGCGTTTTTTGCATGAGTAGGTGTGTGGAGGAGCTATCTGTACGGGAATGATGGAGGCAGCGCTGTGGAACCAGACTGTAAGGTTCTTTAACTGCTTCCATTGAGATGGAGCACTAGATCATCAAAGCTGGTGAGTAATACTGATTCTGTCCCAGAATGCCATATACCTGGTTAGCTCCACCCCCTACTGCCCCCCCCCCACAGCAGGTAACGCCCCAGTCTTCCCCCAATGGGGATGACCTTTTCCTCCCCCTCAGAGCTACACACCTACCCTATAGGGACACACACCCCTACCTCGAATGATCGATCGCGCGACTTGGCGGACGGGACTCGCTCGCACGGAGACCGAGGGCTTTCATTAGCTGAGCTCTTGCTCTGAATATGTCACTGCCAGAGGAAGAGCGGCCTTGATTTATTCAACAAATATTTTCCCCTGGGGAAGTAAGAGGGGCTCTATGTGTGTGTGTGTGTGGGGGGGCTACTGCCTGGAGCCCTGATGGAGGAATTTTCACGTAACATTAGTAGTTGCAGTGGGGGGGGTGAGGTGCTTGTGTAGTTTTTGTTGTGTTGGGGGTTACAAAATCCCTTAGACCAAATTACTGTATCCTGTGTAATGGACATTGATTTTTCTTAATGGTCCATGTTTCGTTCTATAACCAATTTGAGGAGGGCTGGCAAAAATGGAAATGCTGATTTTTCCTTCCCATTACTGCCACACTGCATCACGGTTTTTGATTTACTGCAGCGGCATTTAATCAAATAAACAATGGGGGTGAATGAGGTGTATATACTCTTGTTTCAATTCCAGCGAAATTTATTCAGAATCCATTTTCCCCGCGTGATGCGTATCATGGTCACACTACTTGCAGAGAGAGGGGAGGGGGGAAAAGGAAATCTCAGCGTGGCGATTTCGCAGAGAGAGGATGACATTTCAGAGCATCAAAGGAACCAGCTATATAGGGACCAAAATGCTCAAGAGAGTCTGTCATCCAGGGATTGAAGCCTTCAAGCAATATCTTCTCTCCTAAAGCAGTCCCAGAGCACTTAAAATTCAGGACAATTAACTTGCGATCCCATCCATTAGTGTGTATACGTGTATGGGGGGGGGGCATGATTCATGTTACAGTATGTGTTCCACATGGCTATGAAAAATGTAGAGCTTGTAAAGAACCCCATCGACGAACAGATATACACATCTTAACTACAATTTCAATAAATAAATTAATCGATAAGGCTTCACAGTGCTAGTTCGGCTACTTTACATTTACGTATTTAGCAGACACTAAAAGCGACATACAAGTCAATCAAATAGCACATTGTACACGTATGTGCTGTCAAGGAGTTGACTACACCTAAGTGCAGCTAGGCTGAGCGTCCAATGTGTGCCCAGGTACAAAACTGCAACCTGCTACCTGGTAAAAAGCATATACAACAATCACCCATAACATTAAACCCACCTGATTAATATTGTGTAGGTCCCCCGTGCGCCACCAAAACAGCTCTGACCCGTTGAGGCATGGACTCCACAAGACCTCAGAAGGTGTCCTGTGGTTTCTGATACCACGACGTTATCAGCAGATCCTTTAAGTCCTGTAAGTTGTGAGGTGAGATCGCCATAGATTTTCGTCCAGCACATCTCACAGATGCTCAATCAGATTGAGATCTAAGGAATTTGGAGGCCAAATCAACATCTTGAACTGTTTTTCATGTTTCCTCAAATCATTCCTGAACAATTTTTGCAGTGTGGCGGGTGCATTATCCTGTTGGAAGAGGCCACTGCCATCGGGGAATACCATCACTGTGATGGGGTGTAATTGGTCTGCAACAAAGTTTTCAGTAGGTGGTACATGTCAAAGTATCATGTCCAGTAGACAACTGTCAGTATGGGCAGTCCGGCGGGTCCACGGCTTCTCTGCCCCATATGCAGCAAGCATCAATACACTTTGTATTCTGACACCTTTCTATCTTAGGCAGAATTAACTTTCCCAGCAATCTGTGCTACAGTAGCTCTCCTGTGGGATCGGACAAGACTATCCATCTCGCCCCTTGTGCATCAATGAGCCTTGGGCACCCATTACCCGTCGCTGTTTTACCAGTTGAGTTTTCTTGGACCACTTTTGGCAGGTACTGACCACTGCATATCGGGACTAGGCCACAAGACCTGCCATTTTACAGATGCTCTGACTCAGTCGTCTAGTTATCACAAGTTGCTTCTTATCAAAGTCTGTCAGATCCTTACTCTTGCCCATTTCTCCTGCTTCCAACATCGACTTCAAGAACTGACTGTTCAATCCCCCCTTGACAGGTGCCATCGTAACAAGATGATCAATGGTATTCACTTCACCTGTCAGTGGTTTTAATGTTATGGTTTATTGGTGTATGTAGTTAATAATTCATGCTTGCGGTGAATCATGAGGCAAAAAATATGTATTAAATTAAATGAATAAAATACCAAGGCATCCACTACCAGTAAATTTATATCACTCATCGTTAATGTGAAAAGTTGATGTATCTTGGCAGCTGGCAGACCCATAACTATAGCCATATTCGTGAAATGAGCATTCATTAGCGCAAACAGGCTAATATATTTATTCACAGAGCTCCTATTGGCCAAGTCAGAGACTCTGCCCCAGCGAATGTCTGCTTTGTACATTGTGATTTAGTTTTTTACGCCGATCTGTCTGACGACCTTCTCCTCCCATGAATGTGTTTGGGGGTTACCAAGCAACAAGAACGCCGGCTCATACAATTGTTCATCAGGTTAGCATGGACATTAAAGGTACTTTAAGGCACCTGAAATGCTTGGTAAATAAAGGCATTCATATTATTTTAAGTATTCATATTATTTCAAAAATTTTATTTATTAGCTCCAGTGCTGTAATAATGACCTGTGCTGTTAGTGTTGTTGGTTATTTTCACTGCTGTAATTAGTTCATTCCTGTCAGTAATTAATGAATCAACTGCAGAGTCACCATAGTCTGCAAGTGGCCTACAGAAAGGCAGCTGAGGCCTACAGAAGGGCAGCTGAGGCCTACAGAAAGGCAGCTGAGGCCTACAGAAGGGCAGCTGAGGCCTACAGAAGGGCAGCTGAGGCCTACAGAAGGGCAGCTGAGGCCTACAGAAGGGCAGCTGAGGCCTACAGAAAGGCAGCTGAGGCCTACAGAAAGGCAGCTGAGGCCTACAGAAGGGCAGCTGAGGCCTACAGAAGGGCAGCTGAGGCCTACAGAAGGGCAGCTGAGGCCTACAGAAGGGCAGCTGAGGCCTACAGAAGGGCAGCTGAGGCCTACAGAAAGGCAGCTGAGGCCTACAGAAGGGCAGCTGAGGCCTACAGAAAGGCAGCTGAGACCTACAGAAAGGCAGCTGAGGCCTACAGAAGGGCAGCTGAGACCTACAGAAGGGCAGCTGAGGCCTACAGAAAGGCAGCTGAGGCCTACAGAAAGGCAGCTGAGGCCTACAGAAAGGCAGCTGAGGCCTACAGAAGGGCAGCTGAGGCCTACAGAAAGGCAGCTGAGGCCTACAGAAAGGCAGCTGAGGCCTACAGAAAGGCAGCTGAGGCCTACAGAAGGGCAGCTGAGGCCTACAGAAAGGCAGCTGAGGCCTACAGAAGGGCAGCTGAGGCCTACAGAAAGGCAGCTGAGGCCTACAGAAAGGCAGCTGAGGCCTACAGAAGGGCAGCTGAGGCCTACAGAAAGGCAGCTGAGGCCTACAGAAGGGCAGCTGAGGCCTACAGAAAGGCAGCTGAGGCCTACAGAAGGGCAGCTGAGGCCTACAGAAAGGCAGCTGAGGCCTACAGAAAGGCAGCTGAGGCCTACAGAAAGGCAGCTGAGGCCTACAGAAGGGCAGCTGAGGCCTACAGAAAGGCAGCTGAGGCCTACAGAAGGGCAGCTGAGGCCTACAGAAGGGCAGCTGAGGCCTACAGAAGGGCAGCTGAGGCCTACAGAAAGGCAGCTGAGGCCTACAGAAAGGCAGCTGAGGCCTACAGAAGGGCAGCTGAGGCCTACAGAAGGGCAGCTGATTTTGAATACGAATGAAACCTGTTAGTACGAACAGCAGATACAAAATGCAAGCAAAGTAAAATAAGCTTCCAGTTTGCAGACAGCGTGCTGTGCATCACATCTAAAAACTACCACTGGCAGAAGATACTAGGAAGCTCTCAACATTAATGAGGGTCTTCTCTTCCATAAGGTAAAGCAAGCTGAGGCTGAGAATGCGAGCTACAGATGTTTTGTAATTTCCAAATCGAGATGCACCAGATACAGGCATAGTTTTCATCATTGTTATGAATTATTTATTTTACAGTGGCCTTTGTCTAGGGTGACTGATAGCGTCAGTTGATAGAGACGCAAAGCACTGGTTATATTTATAGCTAAACACACATAAGTGCATTGCCACCTAAACCATGCTCTCCATTACAAAGTGTTGCATTTGAATTGTATAATACAGCTGATATAAGTAACTTACTTCATAGCTTGGAAAATGGCAACGTCTTGTCTTTTAAGCATCTTTTGCAAATTGTATTTCTGTGGCTTAAAATTTGACTTAAACCTTTTAGCCCAGACCTGGCAGCATTACTTAGTCACCTGATTCGTGTTACTTGCCTTGTATTTTTACAGTGAGAACTGTTGGTAGCAGGTTGCAGTTTTGTATGAGTTGAAGTAGGTGAAACTGCTATCATCTGAATCCACAACTGCTGTAGCCCAGTGTTTCCCAACCCAGTCCTCGGGGGCCCATAAACGGCCCACATTTTTGCTTCCTCCCAGACAGCCCACATTTTTGCTTCCTCCCAGACAGCCCACATTTTTGCTTCCTCCCAGACATCTCACATTTTTGCTTCCTCCCACACAGCCCACATTTTTGCTGTTGGGAGCAGAAACCGGGACTGTCTGAGCGGTCCCCGAGGGCAGGATTGGGAAACACTGCTGTAGCCTTTTATTACAAGACAGTGGGCACGATGAACATCTGGGTCGCTGACTTGAAGCCTTTCTCCTTAACCTTTGTGCAGAATAGTTGTATGCCAACAGTGAGAATATATTTTGATAATGAGTCTTTATAATTGCACAGCCCACCAATTAGCATGTCTGGGATGTGCTGTTTAGGCTATTTTTATTGGTGTGGACTTCTGGGTGGATCCAGACCTCCTCTGTGAATATAGGATATGGAGCACACGGTATAATAGGGACTCCTGTGCAATCTTCCAATTACTGTTGCCTCTGAGTGTTTTAACCTGAGCAGTGCTTCTGGAAAACTGTTGCGTTAATGAGTTCAGTGAGGAATTTTCATGGCTTACAAATGCCAGAACAGTTTCTGTTGCTTATCGATTCAGATCTCAATCTGTTGAGACTTAAAATAAAATTAATATTTATGCTGAATATGTTCGTGAGAATCGATGATGAGCTAAACGGCGAGTTTCCATCTGAAATAGTATAAAAATTGCTGATTTAAACCATGAAATTTGCAGGTGTGTGATGTCGCTGGATCTCCAGGTGACAGTGACCCCACTGTAATGTGAAATCTGGAAAGGGTTGTACTTTGACATTACCCTGGATCTGTTACAATAAAGAAAAAAGAGACAACGACAAAATCTAGAACGCCGTGTTTGTAAATGTGTAATCCAGTTTTAACTTCCGTAACAGATTGAACCCTTTGCTATACACCAAGTAAGTGTAATTGATAACAGTACAAAAAAGCTGGTAATCCGTTTGACTGGTAAAGTCTATTCTGGTGCCAAAATTCTAATGACACGTAAATCTCACATACTGGTATTTTACACCCCCACTGCAAAAAAAATGATCCTACAGTAGTTAAGAACAGGAGCCTTCTTCCAAACAATGATTTCTGTCACTTTTCTTTGCAGCTGACTTTAAGAAAGAGGAGATTACGCTTTATGGTGCTCTTGGGGCAACTGCTGCAGAGTTGCTGTGAACAGTAATTCTGGATCGGGGCCTTTGGCTTATATGACAAAGAGGAAGATTAGCAGACGGGCATGGCTAGATATGTACAGAATACTGAAATGTGTCTGTGATATTAGCTATGGATATACAGACGGGCATGGCTAGATATGTACAGAATACTGAAATGTGTCTGTGATATTAGCTATGGATATACAGACGGGCATGGCTAAATATGCACAGAATACTGAAATGTGTCTGTGATATTAGCTATGGATATACAGACGGGCATGGCTAGATATGTACAGAATACTGAAATGTGTCTGTGATATTAGCTATGGATATACAGATGGGCATGGCTAGATATGTACAGAATACTGAAATGTGTCTGTGATATTAGCTATGGATATACAGACGGGCATGGCTAGATATGCACAGAATACTGAAATGTGTCTGTGATATTAGCTATGGATATACAGACGGGCATGGCTAGATATGTACAGAATACTGAAATGTGTCTGTGATATTAGCTATGGATATACAGACGGGCATGGCTAGATATGTACAGAATACTGAAATGTGTCTGTGATATTAGCTATAGATATACAGACGGGCATGGCTAGATATGTACAGAATACTGAAATGTGTCTGTGATATTAGCTATGGATATACAGACGGGCATGGCTAGATATGTACAGAATACTGAAATGTGTCTGTGATATTAGCTATGGATATACAGACGGGCATGGCTAGATATGCACAGAATACTGAAATGTGTCTGTGATATTAGCTATGGATATACAGACGGGCATGGCTAGATATGCACAGAATACTGAAATGTGTCTGTGATATTAGCTATGGATATACAGACGGGCATGGCTAGATATGTACAGAATACTGAAATGTGTCTGTGATATTAGCTATGGATATACAGACGGGCATGGCTAGATATGTACAGAATACTGAAATGTGTCTGTGATATTAGCTATGGATATACAGACGGGCATGGCTAGATATGTACAGAATACTGAAATGTGTCTGTGATATTAGCTATGGATATACAGACGGGCATGGCTAGATATGTACAGAATACTGAAATGTGTCTGTGATATTAGCTATGGATATACAGACGGGCATGGCTAGATATGTACAGAATACTGAAATGTGTCTGTGATATTAGCTATGGATATACAGACGGGCATGGCTAGATATGTACAGAATACTGAAATGTGTCTATGATATTCTTAGGAAGACACTAAATGACCTTTGGCTTTTACTCTGTAAGCTGAATTGTTCTCTTTTTAACAATTATATGCTAATGGGTCATTAAGCAATTTTAATACCCATATCTAAACAACAAAGCTGCCATTAATATCACCATCTTCAAAGATGCAGTAATGTAATTTGTTCTGGCAATCATTCAGTTTTTTTTTATTCTTTATTATTTCACTTCCTGCATTGTAGAGATTGCTCTGCATTATGACAGACTAGGTGAAATAATCATTGCATGTCAAACATGGATTTTGAAATATGGTATTGTATTCTATTGTGGATGTTGAAATTATAAGGATATAAAAATAAATGATTCCATAATATTGGAAAAAAGTTCCTAATATTTATTTAACTGATCAAATTAAAACCTTGACTTGAAAATGTTAAGAAATTAAAAATTAATGATTCAAATGATTTTTGGGATGTTCATGAATAATTACTGAAAATGAAATGTCTTCAATTAGCATAATGAAAAATTAATTTTTTTCTGCATCTGTCTACTTGTACAAGTTTGTGATATCAGTTTAAATGAGTATAATATTAAATACCTAAAATGTAACTGTCATATTCCTTCCTTTTCTATTGTTGTATTATGATTGACCTAAAGACCACAATCATATTATCAAATAAATGCCATGTCAATATGCTAAAAGATACTCTCAGTATCTCAGAATATTTTTCCAGTTTAAAGTAAAACGGCATTAATTTCTAACTATGGCGTTAAAGCTTGTTATTTAAAAAACCTTTGAAAGGAAATTCAGCACTTAAATAATGAAGTAACTTCTATTGATTTTATAGGGGGATTTTGAACTCCGTAGCGCATTTAATTACTGAAACTGAGCGTCTCTGCCTTTGTTAGTATTCCAGCACTTACCTGTACTTGTGTGGACTGATGAGACCATCAGCCATGTTAGATGCATTTCTTTATGACCGGCAGAAGGTTTTTGGGATGAAGCTTGAGGGAAGTGGCCGAGCTGGTTGGATTGGTGTCCGCCTCTCTCTTGTTCTCCAAAGCATAGAATTCTGTCTGGGAGGCTCTCTTCTGCCACACGGTGTGAAGACTTCACCTTTACGAGCTCTGTATTTTCTGTGCCCTCGTAGGTCTTGGTTTTCCCTCATTGGGGTCCTTCCAGCTTGCTTCAGTAAAGGGTCACTTTCCCTTGGCTACAGACTTAGCCCAAACAGTGGGATCCGTTGATGATCCTACTTGGTTACCATATCGCTAAATCTAAATACGGGTTGCACACTCCCAAGTGTGACTAAAATCACATTCATTGTGCAGCCTATGTACATTGTATTCCTGGAAATTAATTCTTATCTGCCCCCAGATAAGGCTTCATGGCCTGTTGACCGCGTGTTCAGTAATACACAGCGTAATAAGGGTAGCTGAGCGACGTCCTGAGGATCTGGGCCACCTTGCGAGAGCTTACGGCTCCTGCTGTGCCAGTTTTTTTGTTAGCCCCATAGCCACTGGTGAAATGTGAATTTTTCCTCAGTTTTTCCTGAAAGATCGCTTGTGTTACGGGCAAAACTGATTTAGGGCTGTTGGAGGAAGAGCCCATAAATTTCAAATGCCGCCTATAGTTAAAAAAAAAACACTTTCTGCAGCATCTGCCCTAAATCAATTTGTCCATTAAGCGAGATCAGCACCTGAGCGCCTGTGCTTAGAGCAGAGCATAGAACTTCTCTGCTCGCTTTCCACCATGTTTTACAGACAGCAGAGAGGAGATCAGACCTGTGCGTTAGTCATCTGGAATAACAAAGGCGGCTCTGTCACGATAATAATCAGACATGATTTTATAAGTAGTTACGTAAATGGTTATGTAAACAATTTCTCAGGCTACCTAAATTGCTTTAAAGAAATTGAAATTTGGGAAATATATACATTTATTTTTCTGCATATATATACAGTGTATATATATATATATATACACACACACACAGTATTACACAGTATATGTGTGGTGTGTGTGTGTGTGTGTGGTGTGTGTGTATGTGTGTGTGGATTATGTTAATATTACATTGTGCGGACCAAATGTCCACACAATGAAATAACAACCTGTTATTTTGGGATTATGTTGGAATTAGTGTTTTCCCCTTAGAAGTGAATGGAGAGTCCCCACAAAGCCTGTATATGTGTGTGTGTGAGTGTTTGTGTATGTGTGTATATATATGAATATTCCTAGAGAGAATAAGCTACTCTTGCATTGATCTCCCTGGCTATTATCCAGAACCCCCCCTCCACACACACACACACACACACACACACACACACACACTTTTCTAAAGCCAATGAGGGTCTACCGTTGCCTCAAGCTATATTTTGTCTCCTGACATATGTTTAAGTTTTCCTCAAAACTTGGCAGCATCTGCTTGGCAGGGCATCAAGAGAGGACTGATTTTCCACGCAGAACCCGCAATCAGACACTTGACATCACTGACAGCCCGGTGCCAGATTCTTGGTCCGGTACGACATGTTCGTCTCCGCTCGTGAGAACTTTGGTTTCGATGCTCTGTCTCTGTCTTATATTTGCACGTGTAGCTGACGCACGGCTGGTCCTCGGACTGGCATTCGAGACAGTACGCCTATGAGGCAGAGGAATGGGTTAACAGAGATCCTGCAAGAAGTCTGGAGTGAGATTGAGAGAGGGAGGGAGGAAGATAGAGAGAGGGAGAGGACCGGAGAAGAGACTGGTGCAGTCCTTTGTAAAGTAGACAATCTCAGCCGAGTTTACAAGGCTGAGGTTCTCTGTGGAATTTTACCTTTTCTCTTTCATTGCCAGTCCCTTCTCCTTCTCTGTCTTGGTCTGTCGTGCTTGTTCTCCTCCTCTCCAGTCTTTCACCCTCCTCTCCTATCATTTCCTTTCCTCCTTCCTTTCCCTCCTTTCTGTCTCCGTCTGTCACTTTCTCTCTTTCGGTGTGAAGATGCACACCAGGCAGCAGAGGAGAGGTAGGGGCAGCTGACCAGGTGCTCAGGTGTGGGTGAGGCCTTCCTGTCACACAACGCCGGTCTGGTCCACGCAGGGGGAGCAGGGAGGGAGGGAGGTGCGGAAAACAGGAAGCACGAGGATGAAAAATGGGAGGGTGCGGAGCAAGGATTTCTGGAGGAGGCGTCGGGTCGAAGGAACCTCTCAGGACTGTACTTCCTGCTCCCGTGTGAAGACAAGTGGAGCAGGTTGCTTGGTGAGCGAAAGCTCAGGCAGGAAGAGCAGAACTTCACTCATTAATGTCAGCAGGCCCTCAGAAGGTGATGGACAGGTGAGAGATGCCAGCATTCCGGCTTCTTGCGAATTCCATGTTGTGTAACTTACAAGGTGATTTTATGAGCATTGCTCATGTTTAGCTGTGTGCATATGTGTGTATACATAGAGTGCTGTCACCACACTCCCGACTAATGACGCTTGCTATATTTTAACAACAAGAAACGGTCTAATTCCGATCATTCTATATTCATACACACGCATACATGTACATGTACAGATATACGTATATATTTAATAAGTGTACATACTTGCACTTTTCAGTCTTGCATTCTAAGTGAGATTGCACATTATAAGAACCGTGCATGCATCTTCCCATGTATTATTCTGTGTGTGAGCGAGGAAGAGAGAGAAAATGAGAATACGTCTAGCGTTTGATTACTCTCGTCATGTTATTCTGATGTGAGTATGTTCGGTGAGATCTCATTAATGCGTCCGGTAAATAACACACCTACGTCAGTGGAAAGTGCAGAACAAGTGGAATTAATCATATTTCTTATTTACTTGTGTTTTCTTTTGACGGGCTTCACATTATAAACACACCACTGTTTCCAAGGGGACCTATTAGAGATTGTGAGCAACATGCCCTTGTTACGTGTTCGTTCGGCTACAGAGAGCAAGATATCTATAATTAGCAGCTCGCAGCACTGACAGGGACATTAAACATCTCCTGTGGTATTATTAGTAGTGATTTCTTGGTCAACGGAAAGCCCAAGGGCGTAGCGTTCCATAGTAGAGAGACAGTTAGCCACTTTTCCAGGTGTCATAATGATGATCATCTGACTTTGCACCCAGACTTACTGGTGTTAATCTGCACCAAATACATAATGTGTTAAGTGCAAAAGTAAGACAGCACCAAAGAAGGTCTTTCATCACTGTGCCAAGTCAAAAAATAAGTATAATGAGCATTGCCATCCAACACTACAGGCAATACATGCTGTTGGAATTACCTTTGAATACATGCTTAAGGTCTTTTTCACACAGCAACAGCAATCCAATCAGAAAGCAAACAACTAAATGTTCCTACCTAAAACTCAATTGCAGGCTGTATTTTATTAATTTCATAAAGAACCAATTTCATTCAATTGAAATTTTAGCAAAAATTGTTTAAAAGAAGTAATTTCAAAGTATTTTCTTTTGAGTGTGGGAAACACGGTATTCTTGGGAATGAGTGGCGTAAGCATGTTGGATTTAAATTGCTATACGGTCCATGCAAAGATTCTGAAAACAACTCTTCCAGATTTATTAGAAGCAGAACTAACAATGTTAAAATTTGCAGCAAAAAAGTTCATACAGGAAGTCCACTTTGGCATTTCCTGCACAATTACAGGTTGACTTGTAGACTTGGGGATAAGTAGGTTATAGGAGAGAGGAATGTACTGCATGAATAAACCACGCATTTAAGCTGGTATGCTGCATATGATAATTTAGCTGTTCACATAAAATTTGATTAAGTGCAGGGTGTGAGATCTGGCTGTATTTTTAGAGCTGCAGAGCTACACAAGAAAGCCTGTCTTCCCTTTGAAAGGCACCTCTTTGTTGTCTCTGTTTTACATGGAGGCTTTTAAAAAGTAGTTCTATCAGTAAGCAAATATCTTTGACGAGGAGTTAAAGACTCAGGGTGGACTGGATTGGCTTAGATTCCATTTGCATCTCTCATGAGTAAAAACAAACTCCAAAGGGTTCCTAACCCTTAAGGGATGGCTGGTCTGCACTGGAAGAGACTATAGCATACGATGAGCGTGGCTTTGAAAGCACTTTTAAAGAGCTGAAATCCATACTTACGAGTGTTGATTAATGGTGTGTTGGTGTGTTGATTTCATCAGGGTACAGGGGTTGGTTCATCTCTGTGGGTGAATATTCCATGTCTTACAGGAGGTATATTATGAATAAACGTGTGTCTTCCATATCACCTTATACATGTGTTTTTACAATATCACATTCCAGAGGGGGATAGTTCAGGTTCAGAAAGTAAAAGTCCAGACCAAGATTTTATGTCAACCAAACAGTTGCGTGTAAAGAGTCACAATCACAGAATACTCAAGTGGTTGGTTAAAACAAAATTTTGGTCTGGAGTTTTACTTTCTAGACTTGAACTATCCACCTCTGTAATGTGATATTGTAAAAACACATGTATAAGGTGATAAGAATCAGCTCTAAAGAGATTTCAAAGTCTTAAGATGACTGTCATGCATTTCTGAGAAATTGCAAATTATTGCACAAAGAGCAACCAGAAAAAGGACGAAATGCAAAGGATTCCCAGCCATCTGTTAATGGGAAATGGCAGGACTGTTGTGCTTTGTTGTTTCTCGCAGTCCCACAAGACAATGTAACTGCCTGCAGGCTGGCCAAAGTCGTGGTCACGCTGAAAGCGTTTGTGAGAAGATGGCGAAGTCGTGGTCACTCTGAAAGCGTTTGTGAGAAGATGGCGAAGTCGTGGTCACTTTAAAAGCGTTTGTGAGAAGATGGCGAAGTCGTGGTCACTCTGAAAGCGTTTGTGAGAAGATGGCGAAGTCGTGGTCACTCTGAAAGCGTTTGTGAGAAGATGGCGAAGTCGTGGTCACTCTGAAAGCGTTTGTGAGAAGATGGCGAAGTCGTGGTCACTCTGAAAGCGTTTGTGAGAAGATGGCGAAGTCGTGGTCACTCTAAAAGCCTTTGTGAGAAGATGGCGAAGTCGTGGTCACTCTGAAAGCGTTTGTGAGAAGATGGCGAAGTCGTGGTCACTCTAAAAGCCTTTGTGAGAAGATGGCGAAGTCGTGGTCACGCTGAAAGCGTTTGTGAGAAGATGGCAAAGTCGTGGTCACTCTGAAAGCGTTTGTGAGAAGATGGCAAAGTCGTGGTCATTCTGAAAGCGTTTGTGAGAAGATGGCAAAGTCGTGGTCACTCTGAAAGCGTTTGTGAGAAGATGGCAAAGTCGTGGTCACTCTGAAAGCGTTTGTGAGAAGATGGCGAAGTCGTGGTCACTCTGAAAGCGTTTGTGAGAAGATGGCGAAGTCGTGGTCACTCTGAAAGCGTTTGTGAGAAGATGGCAAAGTCGTGGTCACTCTAAAAGCCTTTGTGAGAAGATGGCGAAGTCGTGGTCACTCTGAAAGCGTTTGTGAGAAGATGGCGAAGTCGTGGTCACTCTAAAAGCCTTTGTGAGAAGATGGCGAAGTCGTGGTCACTCTGAAAGCGTTTGTGAGAAGATGGCAAAGTCGTGGTCACTCTGAAAGCGTTTGTGAGAAGATGGCAAAGTCGTGGTCACTCTAAAAGCCTTTGTGAGAAGATGGCGAAGTCGTGGTCACTCTGAAAGCGTTTGTGAGAAGATGGCGAAGTCGTGGTCACTCTAAAAGCCTTTGTGAGAAGATGGCGAAGTCGTGGTCACGCTGAAAGCGTTTGTGAGAAGATGGCAAAGTCGTGGTCACTCTGAAAGCGTTTGTGAGAAGATGGCAAAGTCGTGGTCATTCTGAAAGCGTTTGTGAGAAGATGGCAAAGTCGTGGTCACTCTGAAAGCGTTTGTGAGAAGATGGCAAAGTCGTGGTCACTCTAAAAGCCTTTGTGAGAAGATGGCGAAGTCATGGTCACTCTGAAAGCCTTTGTGAGAAGATGGCAAAGTCGTGGTCACTCTGAAAGCGTTTGTGAGAAGATGGCAAAGTCGTGCATTGCGTGACGCGGCGGCTGTGCATGTGGGAGCGAGCAGATCATAGAGTTTAGAGTTTTATAAAGTCCATATGTTCAACTAGAGAGCTCATCATGACAATTAATGTCAGTCAACAAGGTGAAGCAGTAAACTTGTTTATTGCGGCAATAAACATGGTTTTGTAAAAGTTAAGAATTATGGTGAGAGAGTATGTAATGTCTAAGGAATCTAGAACAGACACATGTAGTCCAGGTTGTGACTGTGCATTTTTTTCTGTTCTAATCATTGATAACCTAGGCACTTACAAAGCATAGAACATCTAGGGCAATGTTTGGCTCAGTGGGTTAGGATGCTGTTCCTCACTGGTTCAAATCCTGATGTGATTTCAGTGTTGGGCCCCTGAGCAACACCTTCATCTCTAGCTGTTCCAGGGACTGGATGACCCTGCTTTCTTATAAATGTATGTTGCTATAGATAAAAAAATAGCTAAATAAAAAAATAAAATGATAATATATTAGTTGTTAGGTAAATATTTCCCCTCTAGGCATCACTGGCTTTGAGCTGATTAACCTAGATCTTTGATTGTCTCTCCGCAGAGCTGCTCAGAAGCTAAACCTGTCCTCCAAGAAGAAGAAGCAGCAACGGCCAGCTCCACCCTTGGTGTGCGACCCACCCCTCTTCCCCACCAACTTCAGCGGCATCTTGCAAACATGGCCACCTCCAGCTCCGCCCTGCCTGCTCCGTGCTGTAAACAAGGTCAAAGACACCCCAGGCCTGGGCAAGGTGAGGACAGCTGCCTAACCACTGTGGTCGAACTTGTTAAGACAGGGGTCTTCCACTCCGGCCCTGGAGACCTACTGTCCAGTAGGTTTTCTATCCTACCAGGCTTCTGATCAGCCACACCTGTTCTCAGGTAAATACCAGGAACAGGTGTGGCTCATCAGAAGCCAAGTAGGATAGAAAACATACCGGATAGTAGCTCTCCGGGACTGGAGTTGGAGACCCGTGTTTCAAGAACTTAGGTCGCATTCGGGCTGTGTGGAGGCACCGTGACAAATGTATCCCAGAAATACCAAATGCAGCTCAAAATATCTCTAAGCTGAAGCTACAATTTCAAGAGACGTCTTCATTTGAGGAAAAGCAGATCGTTCTTATATAGAAAAGCTAAATAACAGAGTATCCCGAAAGGGCATTTCCTCATTGTCAGCCGCCGGCTAATCCAGCGGCTGGCGTGCAGCTGCAACGACTGAAACACGCCTCTTAGTGCCTGTCACTGCCTGACCTTGCCGAACATGCTCTGGAAGTCAGCGATCTGACCTCAGAACACGCCGGGGGTGTCATCAGTGTGAACAAGATAACCCAAGTGAAAATTCCATAACACGAAGTTCCGCTTATCTCGAACAGCTGAACCGATATGTTGGTTTGGGTTACAAACAATAGCCGCACAGTACTTGCTGTACTTTAGGTTACAAACAATAGCCGCACAGTACTTGCTGTACTTTGGGTTACAAACAATAGCCGCACAGTACCTGCTGTACTTTGGGTTACAAACAATAGCCGCACAGTACCTGCTGTACTTTGGGTTACAAACAATAGCCGCACAGTACTTGCTGTACTTTGGCTTACAAACAATAGCTGCACAGTACTTGCTGCACTAGTTACTCTGTGTTATTAATGGTTTTCCAGCTGAGTAGTGCATACCAGTACATACCAGATGACATCATCTGATAAGTTGTTCGGCCAGTAATGCAGATCACTTCATATAGGCTGAAACCAGCTGACCGATTAACTAGTATTTTCACTAGAGCAGACATCATTTTAAATTGGTCAGCCTGGTCACTCAGCTAAGAAATCATTCCATTTCTGATGCTCATCAAGGGTTAGGGCAAAGTCACTTTCAACACTTTCTGAAGTTCACCTCGATGAGAAGTTCTGATATTCAACATGAACCCAGGAATGAAAGTGAGAAGATTGGTGAGGGAAAGTGAGGGATTAAAATGTGTTATGCTGTTTTTTTTATATAAAAAGGGATTATGGTGATTTGCAGTAAATGAAAAGCAAGATAAATGTGAACGTAGTCACATAATTTAATTAACATTGATGATCTGAGTTAGTCCCAAAAGCCAAATACAGCTAATATGAAGCTGAATCGACTTCCGCAGCACAAATTTAGCAAAACGTTACAAGCTAACATCACTTTACCTGTGTTTATACAGATCGATTTAAATACCAAATTGAAAATTGCAAATACTGATGATAACAGTATAAATTCAGCAAGTACAGCGGGGCACTGATGACTCAGACATGAACTATCACATTAAAGCACAGAAAACGTTTTCTATTCAAACAGTAGCTTCATACAGAACTTGCGTAAAATCAGCCACGTTGTGAAAATGAATGTGATCTATTGAACATGATACGGTTATATAATATCTTGACTTCACATATATAATGGCAAAGGACCTTCCTTAATGGGCACCCTTCCTTAATGGGTGACCATATGTGCTTTATTTCTGGACTTGTCCTTGTTTTTTGAGACCTAAAAAGTGCCTGAATTGTCTGGGATTTCAATTCGTGTCATGCTGACATTTGCTGTCTACAGTCAGGCTGAATACGAGCATATTTGCGTTGCTTTGATGCCTCTCACATGTCCTGCCCCCAATGTCATTTGAAAACCAAAATACGGTCACCCTACCCATTGGTAAACCATCATCCCTGAATTGATTTGTGGACCAGCACTGTGGATGACTGGCACGGCGGAGAGCAGAAGCATTTAATTTCCAGTTGGACCTTTAGCCCTTTCAGAACCAAGGGTGGCTCTGCCCTCTCTAAACTGACAATTGCAGAGAAGCGTTCAAACACGTCTCTGTTTACGGTTTACTGCAGTAGCCTGGAGCATTTCGCTGCAGCTAACAGAAGTGTAGCTGCCAACGTCAACAATTTACTGTTGCATAACTGCAAATGCAAATATTAATAGAATAGGGAGCACTACCTATTCTGTGTTACCAAATTATAGAATTTTGTCCATGAGGAAAAAATCTGATTTATAACCATAGATTTAATGAACGGCTTAATAAATTAATAGAAATTGTTTTCTTTTTTTTCATTATTTTGATCTCGTGATTTAGCTGTTTCATCAGTACCTCCTCCCCCTCGGAAACATGCAAATGCAGACCTCTATGGAAAGTCATTGTCTTGTACTTTCTCAAAGGTGCTTAGCGATACTCTTTCAAAACATGAAAATGTCAGTATATCCTTCATCGTTGTTGCTCATATATTATATGACCAGCTACTTCTGTTAGTACAAATTTCTTCCACTGGTACAAAAATTGTGCACATTGGTTTGAATTCTCAAAATGCTTGACAGATACCAGCACTATTTTATGAAGAAATTAAGATCAGAAGTCTATATGATTTGTGAGGGTTATTTAAAACAAAATTGGCATTAAAAGCATACCTATTTTTTTTTTACCTGGACGTATTATAGTGATTACTGTTAGCGAACAAGAGTTAACACAACCGATTAGATCAAATATTACAGCAGAAAAAATCAACGGAATGAGTGAGTAATTGTGAGAAGGAAAGCACAAGGCTGAACTGTGACAGAGATATGGGGGCTGTGAATTCGCAGCACCATCCTCAACTTTGCCACGCTTCTAACAAGTGGGGGATGGAAAATGAGTGCTATCATTTCATTTTTAAATAATGTGTCCAACCTTACATGTCCATTGAAAACTATCAGCTCATTATTCTACCCGGTTGATGGATTTTATTCTCTCAGAGTTTTTCAGTGGACTTGTATCTTACAAACTTCACTGGATTTCCATGCCTATGATGCCCAATGAGGGATAAAAATACAACAAAGGTATTCTTTGGCGGTGGATCTGACAGACCTGGCATGGGCATCGCACAGATGGTCTGAATACGCCAACCGATTGATAACAATGTGCACAGATGCTATCAGCTTCAGATTAGACCCTTCTTCAAAAAAACGCAGACTCCTACAGAGACTCATACTGCTCGGACCGGGTAGAAAACTAACGCCTGGTGAAGGATCTTGGTTTTTCAAGAAATTAAAAGATATTTTATTAAAAGAGGATTAAGAGATGAAGACGAATTGCTCAGAGGTCAGCAGGCCACCTGATTATAAGTATGAGGGTAGCTATGCCTTTAATTGGTATTTAAAAATACCAATAATAAAGACCCAGTATAGCGACCATGTTTATCGGTACATTTAACGGTTTTCATCTAAATAATGAAAGCAATGAAAGTAATTAAATACTATGGAACTCAGGAAGTACTTAAATTCGCAAGTATATGACAAAGCTGTGGAGTGAGTGTTAATATGTATCACATTTGGAGGTTATTATCTAGTAAATTGCTTTCCTTACAATCTATTTTTATGAAACATTTATTTTTAATTACATTCGTAATGGAAGGATTGCATTTGATGAGATTTGTAAGCCGAGCGACATGGTTCTACATAGCAAAAGTCGAAGACTGAGGAGGCTTTGAATCCATATCGGTTATTCAAGGCAAATTTAATGATATTATTATCTGTAGCTACTCAAGGGTCTTGTAATTTTTTGTAACTAAAGGCAAGCTGAATATGCTTTAAAAAGTTTAGTTAGAAAGCTTTCTTTTTAGTTAAATAAGTTAAAAGATTTTAACTAAAGTGAAAATGTGTGTCAGTGTGGCGTTAAAGAACGATGATTATGCAGGCATTTTCCTAAGCAGTGGAATTGGTGTTAAGTACAGGAGATCGACGCTAAAGGCAAATTTTTCGGTCCAAACCAACGGAGAGCCAACTGATGCCATAAAGTGTCAACTAGCAGTCCGTCTCTTAGCCTCTCTGGCTATATTCCCAGCTCAATTTGTATGCTCAGTTGGAACTTTGTGGCTGTTGCTGCCATCAGCGTCAATTATGGAGGCTGCTTTCATCGCTTTAAGCGGTGGCAATTCTGGGATGGTTAAGGGGCATAAGAGGGCCCATAATTCATAGAGAGGGACCAACCTTATCATTAGCCAATGATATGTTTGGAAACGGTGAGTGACAAGGTAGGGGCCACTCAGGGGGCCAATCAGCTGTCACCTGGGGGCAGTGCCCCTATTGCCCCGCCCCTGTATACACCCCCATGTTTAAGAAGTGCACATCATTACAGGAATGTCCTTGGGCATACATACCTCCCCGCTAACTGTCGCGGGAGATCCTAACTACACACCGCAGGCTGGAGGCCAATGGCTGCGTCGTTTCTTTGACGATGTTTGTCAGGGAAGCGTGTCTTACCTTTAGCATGGTGCATCAAAAGCAAGCAAGGCTTCTTTCCCTCAACTCGGTCATATCCAGCTCAGGTGAGCCACTGGGAATTATAAATATTAAATATAAAATGTGTGATTTCTTCTATGAACAGCTGCACTGGGAATATAATGGTGGTACACAAATGTTTTACTTGCACCAGAGCTGTGAAATATAGCTTAAGGTTTTAATTTTGTTTGTAAATGTGAAAAATGTAATTAGCCAGTTCAATTGGCCAGTTAGTGTTTTCTGTTGTGACTTGATACTTCTAGATAAGTAATTATAAAATTATACATAAATTAGCTATTCTATTAATTATATTGCATATTTTGCGTCTTGTCGCATTTTACAATTCAAAATTTTAATTTAGATGTGAAATAGAAATGCCCACAGAAGATAACATACAAGCTCTCCACAGCAATGCGTTAGCAGACGCCCCAGTAATGAATCCTAGTAGGGGTGAGAGATATGACCTAAAATTATTATCACGGTATTTTTCAATTTTTGGACGGTGACGATATTATATCACGGTATTACTTTTTTCCAAGTTTTGGGAGGAGTAACATGTCCATTCCCTTCATGTAAATTAATTAAAAATATATATTTTATAATATATTAAGTACACTTTCATTGCTATTACGGATGGGTCTGGGTGGTCATTTTGAAAAAATATAAAAAGTTACATATGTTTTCTTATATTTGTTTTACAATTGTAAATGTCATAAGGAACAACGCAAACAGAATGACAAGCCGCTTCAGCTGAAAAGTGCATTTTACAGTTCATTTCAAATACACTGCAGGGTTGCCAACTGTGGTCATCTGGCTGGAGTGAGATTTTCATTTCGAGACACGTCTGTACACACATGCGCATGTATTTACATATACATATACTTCTTAAGGACAAGTATTTAGATTACAAATGAAGCTTTGAAGAAAATGAAATGCTTTATCTTTTATAAATATGCTGCTGTATAATTAAGCTGTTGAATTATCGCGGCGTTAACGGTATAATGCAAATCCATATCGTGGCGGACAATCATATCAGTAATAATCACGACACAGGTGTACCGCCCACCCTTAAAACCTAGTGTATCTTCTAAAGAACATTTTCTCCACATCTAATCACACTGTATTCCTGCCCCAGTTCATGCAGCTTGTGTGAAATGTAAATGGTGGCATTTACGAGCAACAGTGTAAAAATGTCACCCCCCCACCCAATCCACCAATAACAGGCCACCTTAGCAGAACCCTTTCTAGGGATGGATAACAAAGTAGAAGAAAAATTTATTAAAAAATTCAATGTGTGTTACCATAAGCAGGCCACAGAACAGAGGATACTTTGGTGTTTGGAATTTACAGCTGAGGATTAGCCAATGCTCTGGCTTATGCATGTATTGAAGCTCAATGGACAAACAACAAATCAACTGCATGCAAATAATTAATGCTATGCAGAGTACAATTTGATACATACTGAAAAAATGGCCCTGATTATTGTTAGTAAACTGCAGGTGCTTGCATGAATGAGTGGTTAAGGAAATGAGGCCTGCATTTAAGTAAGACTTCTGCTACCTGTATGACATCAAAGTTTCAGAGGAGATCAGCTGAGGCCGATATTGTATATATATGTTCTGATTAAACCTGTTGACCTTACAGCGAAGTGTTTGTTCAGTCAACTAATTATTTGTGTAGCAGTGGTAGTAAATGGACTGAAGTCTTCTATGCTCTTTCATGTACTGCACGTCATTAAGCAGGAGGGATTGTGGCTCCCTGACAGCCACATTAATCACCTCGGCAACGCAAGTGGTGACCTTGAAAAATCGTGCCACAAGCCCAATCAATTTTTAATAGCTTCGTGTAAAATCACTGCTTTGAGAGTTAGTGCTGTGTTGACAAATATGGGAATGCTTGCATTATTAATGCACTCTTAAAAGAGGTTATGCTTTTATCAGATGACCCAAACGAACCTTAATTCTGAGGCGAGCCCAGAAATAGATTCCAGCCTGGTCGAGAAATGACTGGCAGTGGATTTGAACATATAAATTGTTACTTAATTGCAAAGCCCGATCTAATCAAATTTTGAAGCGGTTCAGTGGCCTTGTGTTTACAGTATCCGGTCTCACACCGGGGCAGTAGATGTTCGCGCTCCAGCCAGGACACATGCCTCTGCACACATGCCACTGTGTCTGTTTCGCACCAGAGGTCCTGGGATAAGATCTGACCCCTTTGAGTTGTCTGCTCATAACACAGCCTCCGGGCCAAATGGAACCAGTGTTTTATTTTGCGTTACACTAAGCAATCAAATAACCTGCACAGTAAGAAAATACGTAAAATTCGGAAGCTGCCTTTCAGCATAGTATCAACTTCATGTGAATGACTAACGTAATACCATTTGTCGAACTGGTAACTAAATTTGATATATGTGTCATATTCCTATATAATATTTATATATATATTACATTTTCATTTTTATGAAAAATGACACGCAAAAAAATTCAACAAACGGGCCAGATCTCCCCTATAAAATAATGCATTTTGGTATAGTCCAAAAATATTAACAATGTTAACAGTTAAATATCTTAATGAATGTACCTAATGTTAAAAAATATATGCAGCATGTGCAGTCACGAGAGCCGTCGCATGACTGCCTTCTGACCAGGGGTTGCTAATCTCATTATTCTTGCACTCTGTGTCACTCCATCCCAAGCACGCAGACAAAGGGGGGGGGGGGGTGCCCCCCTACTTTCAAGCCACTACCTTTCAGATTTTTAGATTTTAAGCAGTAAGTGGAACTTGATATCCATCCATCCATCCATAACTGCACATCCAGTACAAGATCAGGAAAAATAAATGATAAAAATGATAAAATCCCAGTAGAAATGCTATTAAAAAAGACCAGTATATGAATGACATCACCTGAAGATACCATCACCAGTCCAGTCGAGTTGCTTCCTGCTTCAGCACTTTACATTACTTAGATGCTGTCATCATCATCATCATCATCATCATTATTGGGTGACTGTAAAGATTACCCCCCCCCCCCCCCCCCGCCATGGGGGCGGTGAGTAGTTCTGCAGGCTAAGCCTCTCTGCCTGTGATCAGAAAGTCGCCAATTCAAGCCCTGGACTCAGCAGAATAGTCACACGTCCATGGGCTCCTGCGCACGGCCATTAAAGCCCAGTCTCCCAGCCCACTGGCCCTGACCTGTGCCCCTCAGGCTTCTCCCACCCGCCTGTGCCCCTCAGGCTTCTCCCACCCGCCTGTGCCCCTCAGGCTTCTCCCACCCGCCTGTGTGTCTCGTGAGAAGCACGGTGAGGCAGGCAAAGAGGAGAATTCTAATGAACCTGTAGTTGCACATTTCATTTCACCCCTAATATCTCCTGTTTTCTTCAGGCTTCCTATCGAAATGTTCACCATTGTGATGATTCAGTCCAGATATGTGTGTGCATCAGTTTCCAATCATGCTGCTTTGTCAGCCTCCCCCTCGCCTCCCACTGCCAGCACATGAGCGATGCTGCTTTCTGGTTCATGCTGTGATCTAGGCCTCATATCTGTTAATCCCTGTTTAAGATGCACAGCTAAAGGAAAGATAAGCAGATCCTGAAATATATTTTGATTTATAAAAAATAAAATAAATTGCCCAACTGGGACTGCGGTTCATTGAATATGCGGGAGTCATTGTGGTAAGCTACTTATGTCCTTGTATGAAATGCAAAATAGTAAAGAGATGTAAATTAGGGATGTTTATGGATTCTATAAACTCTAATGGAACTCTCTAGCAACAGGTCCAATGCCTAACATTTCTAAACTGTTGCTAACAGCTTGGTGGTGATGCTGAATCAATGTTGTACATTAGTGTTCTATCAGGAGAAAAAACTGTGCATCCGAATACACTGAGTGGAAAGTCAGATGTTCTTTAATGAGGAACTAGACTTAGTATGACTGTAGTCCAGAACATTTATGCCTCATTAGGTAACAGTCTTTTTTTCCCTCTGGTGCTCAGTGCAATTAAGTTTTACACAAGTTCTATGAAAAGACAAGAGATACCTTATTACATTGGGACACAGATAAAAATGTTTTTGCAAGGCTAAGTACTATTCATGAGGAAATAAAGGTAATGAGCATCAACAGAAAGAGGCCATAGTGTCTCCTGAATCTAACCTAGCAGCTTATGGAGCTGAAGATCTGCTGTAACTTCCACAAATTAAATTATATTACAAACTTCAGCCCACATAGCTCGATTATGGGTTTTCTCATCCACAGTATTGGATGTAATTGAATATGCATTAAAGGTATGAAGTATGTGACTGCCGTATTATGCAAATATCAGTTCTTGATTTTGATTTTTGGAGGTAGATGATTCTGTGCCCCATTTATAATGCCTGGTATCCGTGAGCTTGAAATTTCAAATCCCTTTCCCAGTTATTGACATGAATTACCACAAACAATGTATCATTTCATTCAGTGCATGCTTGTCCATTCCCCTTGGGAGGGTCATGGCTAATGAATGTCCTCCCCTACTGATGGTATCCTCATTAACCTGCCTAGCTATCGTACGGCTAATACACCTGCATCCGGAAGTGTCCCCCATCCCACCCATTGTCTAATTTACATATTGTATTATCCAGCGTTTTGTTTTGTTGCCACAAACAACCCTGAACCTATTCTATTTGTTACAAAAAAAAAAGAAGCTAAATAGAGCATGTGCCATTTCGGATTGGCAATAGCAGTGCATTTATTCTGCCATTGAAGGATTTTCATATACTGTGTTTACAGTTGCTGTTACAGTCCTAAAAACACAATGAACAATGTGTTGCAAGTTGAAACTTTCGGTGTTCTCAGAAATTAATCTGTAATTAGTTTAGCTGTATTAGACTCTATATGAGAAATAGATTTTCTTTTGATATAATACATTCAATGTATGGAAAAGACAGATACAGAAAATTCATACTGTTCTCTGGTTCTCTACTCGTTCTTGGTGAACACCTGACACCTTCGAAATGCCATACAGAGCTAACAAACAGATCTTACCAAAGGCAAACAATGTGACATTGTCACAATACTTCACCTGGATCTTAAAGAAGTAGATTTCTCTATCATTTCTGCACCAGAATTTAGAATCTCTAAGTTTTCATTTTACTGTTCTTTTTGCCAGTCTTGGTGCAAGATATGGTGATGTGATACCATATTCAGTTTCTGTCTTTAAACTTGTGTGCCATGGGGCTGTTTGTATTTTAACCACATTGTCTTGTCTGTGAAACACTAACAGAGAGCTGCCCTGTTATAGTTGGACAGTGTTTCCCAATCCAGTCCTCAGGGACCTACTGACAGCCCATGTTTTTGGTTAGGGAGCAAAACTGTGGACTGTCTGGCATGGAGCTCGAAGGGAGCAAAAACATGGACTGTCTGTGGGTCCCTGAGGACCGGACTGGGAAACCCTGCAGCAGGACACATGGCCCAGTTATTCCTCCCATCATATGACCATTTTGATGGCACAATGATGCAACTTAGGGAAAGAATTTTTATCATGTGTATATGTAGAATGCTGATATTGGATCATAAAACCTCATTTTTTAATACATGTGTTAAAAAAAAAATATATATATTTTTTTACACACACATGGTATTGATATGCAGGTTGTACATGAATGGCATCCTTCATGTAATTTATTTTAGTAATGTTACATTTGAGATGTAATTTTGTCTTGAAAATACTGATGATTTCAATACGTCAGTCTATGTCTTCTGTAGTTTTCTACAAATTCACAATTCAACTGTGCCAGCAACTTGTTGTTAATACCAACAAGCATTTCTGTACTTCGCTACAAAAGCTAAAATAGCTACAGAGACTAATTGTAGCTAATAACTACAAAAGCTAAAATAGCTATGGAGGCTGACGAGCTTCACAGGAAAGCTGCACAGCTGAGGAAGAGGTTTGCTGTTCAGCATATGAAGCCTAGCATGGTGCCTCCTGGCCCATAAACGCACAGCACATGACTATAGTGGATGGTGGCCTAGCTGAGTAATGTCAGACTCAAGTGAGCAATGACAGGGCTGTTTCTGCCATTGGATCACTTGATTTCATTGGTGCTGTAGGTAATCAATTTTGTCCAACCAGGCCAGATTGGAATTGCGAGCTTTGGCTTTCAAAAGCAGTAAAGGCAAATGGAAATCAACACGCAAACCAGTGCATATACCACACATGCAGAATATACTGTGATAAATTTTCCAGCTGCACCTCTGTTGACTGGTGTTTTCTATCTGAAAAGGTTTTGAAATGTGATTAATGAATGAAAAATGTGCTTTTTCCCCTCAAACCTCTGTTGACAGGACGACAGAGGTTTAAACTTCTGACACAGATGTAAATTCAGGGAGGTCCTCTCAAGGCAGCTCAAAAGACATAACAGTATTGACTTTGTGTACAGTTTTGGATTTATGTCTTGTGTTTGCCTCCTGAAACGAGACAGAAAGCAACGACAGCATGTGATAATGTTGTCAGAGTATAAATGGCTGCATTAGAATCTGTCTAGTGCACAACGCCTCTGAAGATTTCATCCTGTGATGGAATATGTGTCACACGGATTGTGTTTATATCCCTGGATGCAGCAGCTTTTTGGTACAAGTGTCCCTGTTTGTGACAACAGACCCACTCTCTGTAAACCAAACACTTCAGACCATAATCCAGTGGCTGATTTTAGCATGAGCTTATGCTGCTTTTTGAAACATGTTTGCCTGGTGATGTCTAGTCTTCTATTATCCTTGCATTGCTTATACCAAATGGCAAGAACAAACAAACAAACAAACAAACAAACAAACAAACAAACAAACAGACAAGCATTTCAGTAGATGCCGGAAAACACATAATTCAATAGTTCACAAAATGTTATACAGAAAAGTAGTTAAAACAGTTATGGAATATTTCTATGTTCCAGAAAATACACCTGTGTTACCTAGTCAAGGCCTTTATGTAGTAAGAAAGCCTCTGTATCCAGCATACTACAGTTGTTTTATTGTGTTTATCCGTTTAGGTTAAAGTGATGCTACGGGTTTGCCCAGTATCATCAGCAGACACATCTGAGTCCAGCTCCTTCCTCAAGGTGGACCCTCGTAAAAAACAGGTCACCATAATGGACCCGGCAGCCAACGGGCCGCAGAGCTCCTCCCACAAAAGGGGCGGAGTCAGCCAGGTTCCACCCAAGATGTTCGCCTTTGACGCTGCCTTCCCCCATGATGCCTCACAGGTAAACATTGGTGTGATGAATAATAATAAAACGTCACAATAGGTGACATGGTAGACTATGTCAAATTGCTGTGGCTTTTATATAAAAATTCATCAATAAATGACTTTCATCGTTTTACAATCTGTAACTGTAGTGTGCAATGCATTATAGGCCATAAAACAATTGCCACATTTTACATTTTACAGTGATGTAGTTAAAAATAGGTAAAATAGTGACAAAAAGGTTTATAGCTGAAACCCATGAATATTCCTGCTTTACTCTCTTGAATATCAGCTAACATGACACATATGTGCCTAATTATCTAATCATATGTAATAATATCTAGCCATGCAAAAACCTAAAAATGTCAAATGTGGATGTAGTCCATCCTTTGTACCTATTTTGTAATACATCTGTTATCTGATTATACTGTACCTAGTCCATCCTTTGTACCTATTTTGTAATACATCTGTTATCTGATTATACTGTACCTAGTCCATTCTTCACCCTAGACCACCATAGCTCTGTTAGCACTCTTTTAGGAGTGCAGTGCCTTTCTCCATATTGTGGGACATTCTTAAGCTGGTGTGAATTATTTTGACCCACAAATGAGTGACCCCTCATGCCCCCGCTATCTCCAGGCAGAGGTATGTGCAGGTACAGTGGCTGAGGTCATACAGTCTGTAGTCAATGGAGCAGATGGCTGTGTCTTCTGCTTTGGACACTCCAAGCTTGGTGAGTATGTGGCTTCTTCCGTGAAAACATAACCACGTGTCTCATGTGCATAAACCCCTTTATGCTCCCTTCTTTTTGAAATTGCACTTTTTATTATTGTTAGTGGTAACTAGCTGGCTGTTGTTGCTAAGATGCATCACAACCTATGTGTACAATCATATTGTTGACATGGTTACTAGAAATGGTAAAGTCAATGAGTTTTGCATATTTGCAATACATTTACTTGGTTTTTGTACAACAGCTACAGGCAATAATGTCAATGAAACTCGTAAAATATGAACCTCCTGTTACTGTGGCTATATTTTTCTGCTTTACATGCTCTGAGAGGCTTTCTACAAAGCATTTTGAAATACCATTTTGGTCATTGTTTTCACAATGAATGTCAAAACATCCTTGCATGCTTTCAGTATTTCAGCGCGGTTTTTAAAATATGTCAGATCCTTTTGAGAGATTGAATACCTCGGTAATTAATCAGTAGGGTAACATTAATGTTCGCTGGATTGTAGACATAATACTCAAAATGTGAAGCTGCTTCTCTCTTTATTTGCTGATGAAATCACCTGCTCTACCAGCATTAAAAAGCCAATGTAGTACCTCTTGTTCCTCTTCTTTCAAATTACAGCATTTATTCACCAAAGACTGAACCAATGGTAACTGAATGGTATATTAATTAAATAGCCTTTACCAACAAAGGCGTAAGCAAAGTGTTCATAGTCATTTGTTTATAATTATCAGACATAAACAAAAAACTAGCAGCTTTCATACAATGTTACACTGAAACTAGAAAGGACCAGTTTTGAAGAATGAGCTCAAACTAAGTACATATATTTTATACACACTATAACGTCTTAACTGACAGCTGACAATTTGACTAGTTTAAGTTGTTTTCATTGTTTCTTCTTCTTCAGTATAATTTTAATCTCTCTGTTTAACTATGTATAGACAGCAGTAAATTATTTAGGTCTTTTCTCATAGTTTGTGCATTATGTAGAGGACTGGTTTCCTTAGCAGAAAATGTGCAAATTTATGCTCAAACATTTTGCATTTTCAGTCATAGAAGAATTAAAGCATAGCTGGCAGTAATAAATAAATGGTGTAGGCATGCTGACGGTCATGAATTCTGCTTATTCATGTCCTAAAATAACCAACAAAGCAAAACAAATTCTACAGATTAATTCTACATGTTCTGTCTTGCGGATTCTGATGATTGTGTTCGTGCCGTAAAGATCAACAGCCCTTTCTTTTATGGTTACAATAGGAGTCCTGCTCATAATGACGGAAAGGATTCCTTATCACGGGGTATACTTCACCTTTTATGGCTCAGTGGAAACTATAGTCTCTGAAGTTAATTTGGATTTTATGATTTATCCTTATAGATAAATACTTTTTGATTGAATTTCTTACCTTTCCAATTCCGTTGTATGACTGTGTCCATCATGGGCAATCGCCCTCAAACTTCAGGAAGGTAAGATGATGTACTGCATTCTGCAATATCAGCATATCACCTAAGGATAGCTGAGGCCTGTCTCTCACGATACTGTATTAGAAATAGTAATACAAGTGGAAGAGAGTTCAAATTACTGTATAGATTCAGACATTCAGACATGACATGAATTGCATTGCTAGAATATTATATTGGGGCACCAAATAATAATTTAAAGACATATTTCATAACAAATTATGCAGATTATGCAATTCATCACAGAATACATACATTTTAATAGATTTCTTTCATGTAAAGCACCAGAAAGCTAATCACAGAAAGTGAATTTATAATAAGACCGCTAAAGCAGAGGTTAGTTCAGCTGAGGAAAAACTCATTCTACTATTAACTTCCATCACCTGCCAACCTGATTTTAACAGTAAACTAATGAACAGAGTGTTCAGGTATTGGAATAGTGTGAAAGAATTGGATTGCCTGCTGAACTTGAAGACAGTGTTGATACCCACAACAAAAGTTAAGGATCTGAAATATTTTTGACACTAAACAAATTTAACAGGCATCCCATGATAATGTAACCAGCTGGCAATGAATCACAAAGAACCTTAAATATCTATCATTGATTGTATTTTCTATTCATAAATAATGTGACGTGCAGTTGATAGCGGAAAACCTATGAAAAATACAGCTTAGCTCTGAGTTACTTTGTTTAGCAAAGCTAATGCTGGCATCTTAACAGACAGTTGCTTAGTAGAAGATCTTAGTGTGGGTGTGATTCTAAGGCACACATGTGCGTGTGGGTGTTGTGACACACAGAACTCGAACATTTCCAGTGAATGCGGTGTCCTGGCCCGCAGTCAGGGAGTCTGGCTGAAAGTGCACTTATCTCTGTCCAACAGGAAAGTCGTATACAATGATAGGGAAGGACGACTCCATGCAGAACCTGGGCATCATCCCCTGTGCCATTTCCTGGCTTTTCAAGCTGATCAATGAGCGGAAGGAGAAGACAGGTGCTAGATTCTCTGTGCGGGTGTCAGCTGTAGAAGTCTGGGGAAAGGATGAGAACCTGAAAGACCTGCTGTCCGAAGTGGCCACAGGCAGCCTGCAAGACGGCCAATCTCCAGGTGTATTTCTCTGCGAGGACCCCATCTGTGGAATGCAGGTAAGATGACAAGGTTATTGCAATGGTATTATAAAAGAATGATTCATTTATCACCAAAAATGTTTAATTCAGGTATTACCTGTTACCTCAAATGCGATAATAAATAATTAGTAAATAAGGTATCGGACTGGTATTGTAAGCTTTCTAGATTTTTCTACAGAAGGCATAATTACCAAATACCTTAAATTAATAGGTTGCTAGGTCACAATTATGCATTGTGCAGACTAAAATTACATTTGAAATGCCTTTGAAATTACAAGAAAATGCCACAGTAGGAATTCATTACTTTTAAGTGTGACCTTGTGACTTTGTATTTCTATTCCAATGCAGTCATGCGCCACATTAAGACGTTTCAGTCAACGACAGACCACATATGTAATGCTGATCACCTAAGATTATTATGGAGCTCAAAAATTCTTATCTCCAAGAGACGTCGTAACTGTTATAACATCATAGCGCTTAGTCACGTGTTTGTGGTCATGTGGGTGTAAAAAAACCTACTGTCTGCCAGTCGTATAAAAGTATAGCATGCACAATTATCTACAGTACACAATAAACAATATGTTACTGGATTATATATATACTATACTGTATTTTTTATCATTATTTTACAGAGTACTGTTTCTGCTTGTGGATTTCAAAATCATCTATCTGCAAATTATTTTTACTTTATGCTATTTTAAAAATACCAATGAATGCTGTACAAAGCTTTCTTTGTTAAAAAACTATGTCAAAGGCATCAGGGATTGGTCTACCTCTGTATCTATTCAATAATCTGCAAGCTGGACTTGAAATACTGTAATATTATTCAAACAGAATCCAACTGTTCTTCACTGATTCTCTTTTTCAAACTGTTTTATAATTACAAACATTCAGATTTGTTTCTGTGTAATTGGTAATAGAGGTTAATCATCTTTGTTGTGATCAGCTTCAGACTAGGCAGTGGAATCTGTTCTTACAAACTGTGTCTTGCTGAATAGCTTCTTCAAAAGTATATTGATCATGTTCTGGCCACTAAATCACTGCAATATTTGCCCATTCAGAGGAACAACATCCATTAGAATCTTTCTCATTTGGTCACATTAAAAAAACCTCAAACCCAAAGCCAAACCCAAATTGAAACCTAATCCTATGTGCGATCTATAATCTGTACAGTACACAAATAGGTTTGGTTTCCAGCCCCGTTTGCTTGGTCAAAATGCAATGTGTGTGGAATACTTGGTTATGATACTGTGTGCATGTTCCCCCCTATCCCTCTAGCTTCAGAACCAAAGCGAGCTGCGAGCCCCCAGCGCAGAGAAAGCGGCCTTCTTCCTGGATGCGGCCATCGCCTCTCGCCACGGCAGCAAGCCCGACTGCGACGAAGAGGAGCACCGCAACTCCCACATGCTGTTCACGCTGCACATCTACCAGTATCGCATGGAGAAAAGTGGAAAGGGCGGCAGTGAGTCCCGACGTCCAGGAGCATCACATGTGATTTATAAAAGGGGGGGGGGGGCGCTAAGCCTTCACTGGGAGGGAGTCTGATTTTAATGAAGATGAATGAGAACATACTACATTTATCTTGGGAGGGGCTAAAGCCTCCCTAAAACAGCCATAGTGATGCCCCTGTCTCCCCCCATGAACACTTTGCCTACAGAGTATGGCATCGTGTCAGCCCCTCCCACTCTATCTCCACTAACAGCATTTCGCAGAGAGAAGCTGATGATTGCTTCCCAGTGTATGTTAGGGTATAGGCTAAAAAAGACCTACTGAGAAGTAAGCAGAGGCGGACGTTTCAGGTCCAGAAAGTAAAACTCCAAACCAGGATTTTGTTTCAACCAACCAGTTGACTATAAAGAGTCACAATGACAGAGTACTCAACTGGTTGGTTGAAACAAAATCCTGGTTTGGATTTTTACTTTCTGGACCTGAAATGTCCGCCTCTGAAAGTAAGCTAGCCAGAAGGTATTCTTTTCATGGGGTACTGCGTGTTCTATGAATTAAACATTCATACATCAAAATCTGAGCTTTCCATTTGCAAATAATCTTGATTGGTGGCTAACTAAAGGCCATATGTGAAATGGCCATTGTGCTGATCATCCAGGGTATGATGTCTTCTGCCAGCCTCAGAAGTTTCAGGCCCAGTGTATAAATAGATGTTCAATGCTAATCGTATTCTGAGCGGGTGCCACTGAGGGGGTGCGAGTTCCTCACTTTGGCAGCAGAAATGTGCCGGGAGAAGTCTAATCTGAGGCACTGTAGCGCTAATGCTATCTGTTTCCTGAGAACATAAGTAATTTCCCTTATCACAGGGACCTCTGTCTAACTTGGGCGGCCTGCTTGCTTTACAAGGGTTGCACAAAAACGCAAAGCAGAACCAGATGTTCTCACTGGCCCTTGGGTGGTATACATACTTGACTTAATTCCAAGATTGTACACAATGATCGCTCTATATACGTACACGTATACATTTTGATCTGAGCTGAGCATAGCACATGTCCTATTTTACAGAATCCAGTGTAATATGTCTTTTATTGGTGGAGGGGAAATCAGAAAATTTATAACGGAAATAGGTTCAACGATACTATTAAAAGATTGGCCACTCATTCGTCTTAACATGCTTGCTACAGAGCCCTTTTGTACGAAAGTTGGAGGGTGTTCTTCCTTTAAACTCTCCTCAGTTTATGTTGAACAACAGCTATAAATGTTTTCAACTCAATATGTGATAAACAAGGTCAGTGTTACATGTATTTGAATGAGTGATTTTTTAAAAAAAGAAAGATACACCTTCATAGCTTTATAACAGTTGGTATTAGCAGTGGAATTTTTAGATTAGTTCTTGTTACTTATGTATGTCATTGACATTCTACTGCAAAAAAGGTTTAAATCAGTCATCTCACAGCATCTGTAATATCCTCTCCACTCAAGGTGAACAAACAAAGGTTTCTCCAAAGTGTGTCTTGCGCACATGTGTCTAGGCCCAGTTGCTGTGAGGCTCAAGCACAACCTTACATAAGCATAAAACACTGCACAATCCTTTGGATACAAGCTTGTGTTTTAATTGTTAATATCTTAATAGGAGAGAGGATAAATAAAGAGGGCCTACTGATCAGTGGACAGGGAATGGATATGGTTTTGAGACCCACTTATCTTGTTAGCGCGATAACAGAAAAAGTATTTGATGGATCTTTTTCAAACTGAGCAGCCACATTTTATGAAGATCTGAAACTGCTCAAATTCTGAGACAAATCTCACGGAAACTGAAGCAGCGCCTCATAGTGGTGACAAAGAGAAGGGCAGCCTCAGACACAGAACTGGTGAACCTGAGTACATTGAGACAAGTCACACAAAGTTGGGGTTTTTATGTGATGTTTTATGTGGAAGTTTTTTTGGACAGGTGAGGAGAGTGTATGTGGGGGGGGGGGGGTGGAGGTGTATCATTTAGTAGGGATTAGACCCCTCCCACCATCTAATGCACTGTTCCGGCAGCATCTCGTTACATTATTAGTCCTGCGGTTCTTCACATATACATTCTGCTGCTCCCACCCTTACCCATGTTCTCTTTTCTTCATCAGTGTCTGGTGGCAGGAGCAGGCTGCATTTGATTGACATGGGCAGTTGCGTGAAGGTTCTCAGCAAGACCCGCGATAGTACCGCCGGCCTCTGCCTCTCCCTCGCCGCCTTGGGCAACGTCATCCTGGCTCTGGTCAATGGCAGCAAGCACATCCCCTACAAGTAATGCCCCCTCCCTCTGTGTCTGCTCATGGGCAGGCATGAGAATCGAGAAATCATGAGAAAACCAAAACTCACTCAGTCCATTTTTTTTTTTTTAATGATGAGACCACCAGTGACCTAAAGTCATGGTTCCTCATCAGTTCCATCAACAGTACTGGGAACCAAAACTCACTCAGTCCTCATGTTAAATTTCCAAAATTCACTCAGTCCATTGTTTGGAGTTTTTTTTTTTTTTTTTTTTAACCTAAAGTCAGACTTTCTCATCATATGTTACAGTATTGTGAACCAAAACTCAGTCAGTCCTCATGTAATCCAATAAAAAGCTTTCATTACATTTCCAAGAGTCATTACAGATATTTTCTTGAAAACATATCCTGTGACTTTTGGAAATTACCTCCTCAATTCTCTTTAGGCAACAAGGTGGAAAAATCACATTTAAAATATGTGTGGCTGCTGATTTATCAGTTCAAAGCATCTGGCTGTTAATATCTCGAGAAGGAAAACATTGCAGTCAAGATAAGTTTTGGAATAAGGTTTGGAAAATATGACAAAGGGGGGGGGGGGGCATGTTGACGTCAGACTCCCAGGGTTGGAGGCTGGAATACTGACCCACTCTGTGTGTGGACTTTGCGTGTTGAGTCGGTTTCTGAGAATGCAGTTGAGCGTACACTGTGTGTTTGTGCCTTGTAATGTCGTCCCCTGGCATGTGACCTTCACTGCCTGTGATTGGCTGCAACCCTGCACTGGGTAAGCAATTGAAAGGTAATTGGATAAAGAAGGGAAGCTATTGGATGATTTATTGCAATCCATTCAAATTTTGAATATAGATTTAATTAAGCATATAGAATGGAGTAGGTAGGCTAAAAACCATAAAGGTATTGCGATAAAACTTTGAAATAAAAATATGCAAACTTTGAGCCAGATCTCTTCCTCTTGGGCTAAAATATTTTTTATTTAATCATGTCAAATTTACATTGCAAAGAAAAAGGTTGGTTTAAGTTGGAATAGTGAACACTCTGGAGAGAATTACATTATTAGAGTTTCAGGCCGTTTAGAATAAGTGCAGTATTTTGAAGATATTGCTTAAATGTAACATAAATTAACATAAAGCCAATGCAAAAGCCAGGAGTCTTTCTTTCATTAATTTAATAAGCTGATTTCTACCAGTTTCATTCTTTTGTCCTTCTGCAGAAGTGTTGTTTTCATTGTCAGATGAGAAGTTTTGTTCCGTATTTTTTTCTGTATTTAAAAAAAATAATTAACAAAGTGAAATACTCAGTCTAATGAATGAAACCAATTGTAGCTGCAGGCACCTTTATAATAAGAGAAATAAGCAGGCTTAAGTTTAGCCTATGGCTTACTCAGTTCCAACATTTACTTTCCAATACGCAAGAGCAGCTCATTTGTAAAACAATACGTCTGTATCGTTGGAAGGTCTCTGCTTCACTACAATACCCATTATGTTTATTTAATCACATTGACAAACTGTAGACATGTTATTTTACATTGTATCATTATTATTATCAGTACTGTAATTTTTTCATCAACAGCCACTTGGTCTCAAAATTCACACCTGTCTTGGATATACTGTTGCTTTTGACACTGAAAAACAGTATCACTACATATACAAGATTAAATATTTTACAGATCCTTGGCTAAGAGCCTCTAATATATTAAATCTAACACTTCAGTTTGCATTTTTTAAGATGCACAGTTGACAGATTCACAGCTACATATATTCTGATTTTATGTAGATTTTATGTAAATTCAACTATCAGAACAAGCAATGAAATTGCTTGCTTGCATTGAAGTTATTCACTGTTTTTTTCTCAAAGGTAGTACCACTTTACTAATGTGAGAAGTAGTGAACTTTGCTTTATCTGAAATCTAAAAGCACAACATAAACAAAAAAATCAAACAAAATAGCTGGGAATTGAATGCCAGTTAGAGATATTGTTTTAATTAAATTTGTTGTTTTTGTGAATAAGCATCATTAAATTTTCATGGCCTCGAATGTCCTGAAGATATATCTGATCCAACTGAGACTTTGCATCCAGTTTTCATATTAAAACTTTGCATAACTAAATGTCCCAATCTGCTTTCACATTTTCTCCATATGCAAAAATAAATAATCTATTTTGTAATATTTTTTCATTGGAATTGGCCAACAGTAGATGAAAGCTCAACAGTCATTCTTGGCAAAAGAAAATATAAAAGAAAAAAATCTGGAAAACCAAAATGTGTATTTTGCAGTAAGACAACCCAAGACATAGTCTTTACAATAACGAAACAGAAAACAAAGCAACAATTAACAAGCAGCAGTCTTTTGCCAAGGGCCACCATAATTCATTTGTCTTAAACACAGGCATACCGATGTCCATACAGTAAGCTGTGTGCAGTGCATGATCTGCATTCAACTTCTGCTAATTACCTTGTTCTGATATTATACAAGATTGCATTTTTTGAAATGTTGCATCCATACACAGCCTTTCATAGTCTTTATAGTGCCCCCTTCACAGCCATCTACCCTTGTGCATTAGCCTTGCACAATAGCACATGACTTTCACTCATGTAGTCGAAGGTAATGAAAATCAGTCAGCATGTCATTTCCAAAATGGGATTTTGAATCATTGAAATTATTTCTTTACATGCCCCAAGTTCCTGGGGTTTGAGGACACCACTAGGTTGTGTACTGATTTGACGTTTCTCAGTTGCCCATCAATCACATATCCCCTCTAGTGGCTGCCATGGGCCAGAGATAAAGCTCACTCATCTGTGGGAAGCTAACCGACAAGCCAGTGCTGCCCGAAAGCTGCTTTTCAAACACATGAAAATGATCTCTCATCCCTGCAGGCCTCAAACATTTTCAGAACTTTCCCTCGCTAAAAGCTACAGTAAGCTAAGAGATTAATGCATTAAACACCAGAGACATCACACATGCAAAACATTATGGCTCGTCTTTATCCACTATGCTTATGAATCAATAACCAGCATTAAAATATCTGGTGCTGTAACACAGAATAAAATGTACATTGACTGCTTACAAACTGGTCAAAAATCTTATATTATTAGAAGGCAGTCACTTGGGTTTCACATTTTCCACACCCCGTGGGTATAAAATATTTCTAGTAAGACATTAAAGGAAAACTAATGTATTTAAGACCCAAACAAATTAAAGGAAATGAATAAGGGGAGTTAACACATATCATGAGAATTAATTAAACTAGAAAATAACAGCTCAGCACATTATTTAATATTTATACAAGCCTCACAAAACCTTTTTAATAGTCCAGTATTACGTTTCTATAATATGTGCATCACAAATTCCGTGTGACATTCTAACACAATTTTTGGAGGGAACTTCATTCATAAATAGGTGTAAATTGCTTACCCACTTGGTAGTTGGCAGGCTTGAACAGGAAGAATGCTGCTTTTGTGTGCTGCAGAGACAGCAAGCTGACCATGCTGCTGCGCGAGTCACTGGGCAACATGAACTGCCGCACCACGATGATCGCCCACATCTCCGCCTCGCCGAGTCACTTCTCTGAGACCCTGTCCACCATCCAGATTGCATCGCGGGTTCTCAGGATGAAGAAGAAGAAGGCAAAAGTAAGAGTCCTCATTGCCAAAAAGAAAACAGCTTAAGCTGGTTAAGCTGTTGACCAACTTTTGATAGTAGACCATCTTAAGGTATGTTTTCATGTGATGGTTTGATGGTTTAGTTGATCATACCAGCACGATCAGCTTGATAGGCTGCCCACACCAGCATGACCAACTGGTGAGACCCACCCAGCTAAACTATCAAAGAGCAGCAAGAGCTGGGACATCTGGGACACGCCTAAACTGTCTCAGACTAACTAAAACCAGCTACCAGAATATGCTGGTTTTTAGCTGTTTTTTCAGCAGGGCTTTCAGATGAGGGTAGACTATCAGAATGTGTGGGTGTTCTGATAGCTCAGCAGGTAGTATTGTGACACCATTCCATGTTTGGTTTGGATCCAGCTTCAGCTCTTTCTGTGATGAGTTTGCGTGCTTTTGCTTTTTGAGTGAATGTACGTGTGATGCTACTTGCACTTATTACAAAAATTTCTGACCCATCAGCAGTACACATCCAGTTCTTCAGGGGGGGAGAGTTCCTGTGAGGAGGGAAAGATGCGCCGACCTACGCAGCTAAGGACATTCAACTCCCGGAATGTTGTGGATCCCGACCTACCCCTTCTGCACCTTGCAAGTGACCCTGACGACTACTCCAGCAGTGAGCAGTCATGTGACACAGTTATCTATGTGGGACCGAATGGCTCTGCCCTGTCAGACAAGGAGCTGACAGATAACGAGGGTCCCCCCGAGTTCGTGCCAATTATTCCATCTCTGCATAAGAACAAAGTTGAACAGGGGAAGCTGCAAGAGTCAACGCAACAGATCCAGCCAATCCAGCAACAGCAGATAGCAGAAGAGGGTGCTGATTCTGGAAAACAGGAGAAAGACTGCCTCAAGTGCAACACTTTTGCTGAACTGCAGGAGCGGCTGGAGTGCATCGACGGGAGCGAGGAGGTCAGCAGCTTCCCTTTTGAGGAGCTTCCGGCCAACCGGGTCACCAAACTGGACCCTGTGCCTGCCTGGGGACAGGAAATCAAAAACAATGTGGCATCACGCATGGCTAAGAAACTCACTAATGACCAGCAGCTTGAGGAAATTCAAGAGGTGGTGGAGGAGGCAGAGATCGCCAAGTCCATTATTGAAAGTCTGTCGATATCAAGCAGCTGCACCCTGTCCAGCTGTAGGAGTGTGACAGGCAGCAACCTCATTCAAACAAGCGATTCTCAGAGAAGCATGAGCCCTACCCTGCATGATAGCATGGAATCAATTTCTAGTGAGGGTAAGTCACGCCCAATGGGTTCTCCTAGGTTGGGCATTGCCAGCTTGTCTAAAACCTCAGAGTACAAAGCCCCCTCTTCCCCATCCCAGCGCTGCAAAGTATACACCCAGAAAGGTGTCGTGCCTGGTACTCCGCCCCTGTCATCTAATGCCCTGAACAGGGATAGTGGGAAATCCTCCACTGAGTCCTTGCTGCAGCACGATTCCAGGACCTCACCTGCCGGAATGAGCCCACAAGTCATGATGTCCTCCTCCTCTATCAGCATGGGTTCTGCTGAGACCTTGGCCGACGACCTGCCACAGCTACCTTTGGACGACAAGAAGGAGGCAAAGAGCACCACCACCGTGACAATGCAGCAGCCGCTGGAGCTAAACGGTGAGGATGAGCTGGTGTTCACGCTAGTGGAGGAGCTCACCATCAACGGGGTGATGGAAAACGGCCGGCCCACCAGCATCATAAGCTTCAACAGCGACTGTTCTGTGCAGGCCCTAGCCTCGGGGTCACGACCTGTTAGTATCATTAGCAGCATGAGTGAGGACCTGGAGGTCTTCCCCAGTTCCACTGCTACCACTGCACCGATTTCAGAGGTGAACCTCAACAAGCTCCTCCCTCTCTTTAAGACTGAGGGAGAGGTGGCCTCCGTTCCAAGTTGTCGCTCCTCCATAAGTTCCTGGCTTAGTGAAATGAGCACTGGAAGCGATGGGGACCAGTCCTGTCATAGCTTTGTTGCTCAGCAATGTCACAGTCAGGGGGACGCACTGGCTGAGCTGCAGCAGCATGACCGTTCAGAGATGGCACACTGCAACAACCTTGGCTACTTGAGTGCAGGCAAGAGCCAAGAGAACAGTGCTGCGCAAGTGGATGCTGAGAACGGAAATGTGAAAAGCCCTGCAAGCAAGGAAAAACCGAAAAAGATTCCTTTGCTCGGCAAAACTACAGCCTCTGTTTCTAACATGCAAACATTCGGGGACTCCGGTAGCTTCAAGACTAACATCAATATTCACCCCTGTGTTGCCGTGAAGCCCATGTCTGCACAGGACCCTGGTCAAGTACCCGCCAAGAATCCGAAAATCAAGGATTCCAGAACACCTCCTGTCCCACTTTCCACTGAAATCAGCTTTGATGACCCATGGTTTAAGCGGGATGATGATGAATCCAAGCTGAAGGAACTGGTCTGCGAGGGAAAGCCGGAGAAGAGGCCAGTGAATGCAGTGACTAACTGGAGCCCAGCTGACAGACTGAGCTCCAGCAGCGGAGAGACAGCCTGCTCACCCGACGCCTTGAAGAGGGTTGTGGACGGCTGCGAAATGGTCTTAAACACATTGGAATGCCCGACCTCTTTGTATTCGGCAGGCATTTTCAGGACGGCTAGCCTTCCACGCGGTTGGCATCGTCTGAACAGACAGGATGACCTTGAGGAGGGGTCTCTGCGATCCATGAGCGGGGAGGGGAAAGGCTTAGGTGTCACCACTTCCACACCGTGCAGCCCCAGGGCCACGCTGGAAAGGAGAGGCTCGTCTGCAAAACAAGGCTTTTTTGCACGGCCGAAAGGGATTCCCCCTCTACCACCAGTAAGAAAGTCTAGTCTAGATCAGAAGAATAGAGCCAGTCCACAGCATAGCTCAGGCAGCACTCAAACACTCAACCATACGTCTTTGCTAGCAGGTACATCTGAGGATTTTGCCCTTACTGGAAAACCAAAAGGTGCTAATCTAGAGAGCAGTAGACTCTTTAGCGCAAAGCTAGAACAGCTAGCTAACAGGACCAACTCCTTGGGAAGATCCGGCATAGGTCATTACGAGTACCTGTCCCTAGAGAGGGCGGAAAGCCAGACCTCAGTGGGCTCGAAGGGCAATGTTGGGAGGGACTGCACCATGCCACGCACAGGCAGAAGCTTCAGCCGTGGCTCAGTGTCCTCTCCCACTAATGGGCCCAGTACTGTGGCGCAGTCACCCAAGACGGGTCAGTCTAAAATCTCAGCAGTCAGCAAGCTGCTCATGGCAAGTCCAAAGGCCCGAAGCCTGTCTGCCTCTAGCACCAAGACCCTGAGCTTCTCCACCAAGTCGCTGCCACAGTCTGTCAACAGGAGTTCCAGCCTGCCTCCCAATGGGAAGACCCAGACACAGAGCTCCTGGTCCACTCAGTCGCTGAGCCGCACCCGGGGCTCAGGGCTAGCATCCAAGCTCCCGCTGAGGGCCGTGAACGGCCGCATTTCCGAGCTGTTGCAGGGAAGTGGGGGCTCCAGGGCCAGTCATGCCCGGGGGGCCTGTGACTCTGACGACAGAGCAGGGCTCCAGGGTGAGGAGCGGCCTGTGGCACACACTCTGCCGTCCCCCTACAGCAAGATCACAGCCCCCCGCCGGCCACATCGGTGCAGTAGCGGTCATGCCAGCGACAATAGCAGTGTACTGAGCGGGGAGCTACCCCCAGCCATGGGCAAGACCGCCCTGTTCTACCACAGCGGGGGCAGCAGCGGCTACGAGAGCATGATGCGGGACAGCGAAGCCACCGGCAGCACCTCGTCAGCCCAGGACTCCATGAGCGAGAACAGCAGCTGTACCAGCGGACGCAGGAGCCTGAAGAACTCAAAGAAAAGGAACAACACAGGTAGGGCTCCTTGTGTTTAGGTAACAGAGACTGTTATATAAAAAAGTAGATCTGTAAAAGGTGAGAGAACAAATGATTAACTTTTCTTATACTGGTTTAAACTTCTATTATTTTATTGAATATTCCGATACCAGGGCTCTTCAAATCTGGACCTCGGTGCCACATCCAGACCATGTTTTCAATTCTCCCAGGTAATCACTGATTCTGATTGGCCACATAGACTTTACACCCGGCTCACAGGTAAAGGAAGGCTGTGATTTGAATAGCCCTGTCCTATACTATCACACAGAGAGTATATGTTTCGCCCAGCTTTAAAATCATTTATAATAGTGATTAAACAGTGATTTCATATCTGAAATTTAATGGTATTAATGT